>NW_028221939.1:0-50084 GCF_014529385.1 Adiantum capillus-veneris | reverse complement strand
GGTCATAAGTCTCCAGTACTAGCAAAAGTCTGGTAAGAATCTGGTAAGGCATCCAAGAACTGTCTGCACAAGGGAACTATCTGAAATAACTTCACCTACAGAAATAAGTTGCTCATTGATATCCTTGACACTAGCAAGGAAAGTGTCCATATCATTTTCCTCATGCATAATCTCGACTCCAGCTCTTTACGTAGCAAAGCAATTTTAGCCTCATTGCGGCTTGCATAAAGATGCTAGAATATCCCAAGCCTGTTTTTGCAGATTTTGCTGAACGGATGTGAGGAACAATGGTGCGCTTCACAGACAACGCAATCAATGCATGAGCCTGCGCATCCTTAACATCCCAACAAGCTTGTTCTGCCGCCGTAGGTAAACAACTCTAACAACAGCAATCCTTGCAGCAAGACCTGCAACATCCTCAACATCGCCTACATCTTCACAACCAGGACGTACATCAATGCCCTCTGACAATGTTCCAGACACCCTTTGACACAAGAACATTTGTTGCATCATATAAGCCCACATAGGGTAGTTGTCCCCATCCAACCTGTCTCAGCAGCAGCAAACACCTTGAACACATCTGTGTTGTTGTTGTCAGCCATGGTAAATGTGCACCTGATGTGAAAAATTGCCCAAAAATAGGAGAAACGAAGCGGGAACAACCTGTGCTATATAGCACAACGTAAAGAAGACTATAAGGCACCTGTTATGCAGAAATGGCACTGACAGAATTCTACACAAAATGAAGAAATAGCCTGTGCAGTATGCCTGTAGTGGAAACGGAGGCCGAAATGAGCTCAAATCAAATTCTGAGCAGACTGAGCTCTACGAGTCTACCCAAAATATTGGTCTCGACATCCTGTGAACGCTCGCCAAAGCTCATGACATCGGAGAAAGGTGAAAGTGAGCAGGCGTGTGCTGGAGCAGCTGGCGACTAAGCTCGGGAGGACGTGACCTGCTCTGATACCAATTGTTGGAATTAGGGTTGCAGAAGAAACACACACAGCTTGGAGAAGATGAAGGAAGCTCAAGGCACACGATAGAGAGTGTTTTACTTAGTGTGCAATGGAAAGAAGATAGCCCTAGAGTGATGGGCGTATATACAATGCACGGGGGAAAAACGGAAAACCTCCTCACAGAGGGAAAAAAATGCCCCGGCGGCGGTCCTAGTGTGTTCACACACATCACTACCACATGTATATGGTAACATGGATAGAAAACTCAGGGGAGTCGGAATGTGGTGAGGTTTGCACGGCGGGGACCAATATAGCGGAGACCGGACATGGCTTTGCGGCGGTTTTGAAGATCCGACCCAAGGGCAGTAAAGTAAAAGCCTGGAAGAAGAAGGCCAAAAAGAAAAAGTTTTTTTAATTAAAATGGGAGAGGTTTTGGGAGGGGTTTGGAGAGCCCCAAAAAGCTAACCACCTCACGGGCTGCCACCTCACGGCCCCAAAGGCTACCACCCCCAGGGAAAAATCCACATGACATTTGACGACGAGGGGCAGCGCGATTGAGCTGGCCGTCGTGAGCCCTCCATTGAACACAAAGGGGAAGAGAGAGGGGACCTCTCCTCCTGTTGGATATGGCGGGCCATCGCGGGCGCTGCGTTGGTGCCGGCGGCCCTAGAGGGCGCTGTTTGCAGCGAATTTGGCTAGCGAGGCGGCGTGGTGGCGCACGCTCACATGAGAATGGAGGCGTGGTGCCGGTGTAGTGATGATGCATGTGGCCGACCGGTTAAGGTGGCATCCCGCAGCCCGTTGGGCCCCCAAAATTTTAGAAAAGAGAGGGAGGGCAATAGCGACATCGCAATTGCCTCCCCCCCTGCCTGAAAGAGGAAGGTCCCATGGCATGGACAAAGAGCAAAGAGAAGGAAGAGAGGTTCGAGGGCGGCAAGGGGCCAATGCAAAGATTGTCGGGTAAAACAAAAGTAAAACACTAAAGGCAAAGCCAAACGGCACATTCCAAAGCATGTCCGAGCAAAGTCCAACAACAAGGTGAATCCAAGTGCAAGGAGCAAGGAAGGAGATAGAATAGAAGAAGAAAGTGGAGGAGGAGTCGGATAGAGAGAGGGAAAAAAATCAAAATCAAGCCAATAGAGCAGTGCAAGGTTGAGCCCACAAAGGGGTAAAAAATGAAGGATAAAAATAAAAAATGAAAAGCCAAGGGGCAATAGCGACATCGCTCTAATGCCCCCCCCCCCCCCCCCCCCCCCCCCCCCCCCCCCCCCCCCCCCCCCCCCCCCCCCCCCCCCAAGTACAAAAGAGAGAGAAGAGAGCAAATAGAGCAAAGCGGTGCCCCTTTCCTAAAATGTCAATTCAAGGTGCCAGGTGGACCAATTAAAATGTAAATTTCCAAATTAAAGACCTCCCCTACAAAATTCAAAATTGGATCAAATTAAGGGTTTTTTTCCTGGCTTTTTGGATGTCGTTTGAAGCCTGCAAAGTGGATTTCTCTAGCAAGCTGGCCCCTTTGTAACTTTTTCTTAAAACTGGCCATGGTGATGGCAGTGGAATCCAGTGTACATGTTTTTGAAGTGCAATCAAGCCACCGTTGCCTCCTCTTGCTGTTGTTTCCCCTTCCCCCCTTCTGCTTCTCCTGCTTTCATGTTTTCTCCTCGATGCTGGCTGTGTGGATGTGTGTCCCCCCCCGGACCGACGGTGTTTTGTGTGAGAGAGTGAGATTGAGTGGCTGTGTGTTTGCAGGTGGAGACAAGTAGTGGTAGTAGGTGTACCTTGTGTGGTGGTTTGTGGAGTGTGTGAGTGAGTAGTGGAAATTGAGCAGACGGTGGTCTGCTAGTGTAAAGTGTTTCTTTGAAGGTGTTTTCTGAGAGGATAGGGATGCTGTGAATATCCTGAGCTATAGAGAGGCCCTTGTGTTTGTGCCGGGCGTGTGCCTCCATTCCCCCTCTCCATCTTCTGGGTCCCCCACTGAGGAACACGCTGATTGCTCCCAGTTAATAAAAAAGAAGTGGCTTTTTGCGTTGGAAGTCATGGTAGCTAGAAGCTATGGACCGATTTTTACAGCAAAGAGAGCCCTGATGAGTGGATGTCAGATTTCGAGCTGTATATGCTATCGTTGCGTATTGCCAAATGAGGATAGCAAAATGCAGACTTTTCCTTTGGTGATGTGTGGTAGAGAAAAAGCATGGTACAAAGCATTGGAAGGTGAGCCGAAGCAAGCATGGCCGGCTCTACGGGCGAGGTTTCTTCACGACTTTCCCAAGGAGGCATCCCCAGTCGAGATGGATTTAGCTGAAGGTGCTTAAGAAAGTTGTAAGTGAAGAGTTGAATATGTTTATGGATCATTTTGAAGAGTGTTGGGCAGAGCTAGCGACAACCATGCAATTGGCTAATGGAGACTATTTCAAGCTAGACAAATTCATGGCGTGTCTGCATCCCAAGGTGAGAGAGAAAGTTGATTTCAACAGCCCAGAGAATTACAATGGTGCGATAGCGATTGCATGGTCGAAGAGCAGAAAGATAAAGAAGAAGATAGAACAGGGCGTGTCAGGCTACAAAACAATGGCCCATGTTCAACTGCAAAGTCCGAGGGAGGCTGTACACGAAGATAATCATGGAAATCGAGGTGTAGCTGTTGTGTCGCAAAATTGGGTGCGCACGGTGCAAGATTTGTTCGAGCAAATGCAGGAGTTGCGGCTTAGTGTCATGGATAGAGGACAGCCAAGAAGAGCAAGGGGCAAGGCACGGCCACTGCTTGGAGAAGAAGGGCACTATGCACCCGATTGACCTCAACCACAGAGAGAAAGAGGAGGTATTTACCCGCTTTTTGGTAGAGGTCGAGGGCAAGGACAATACAATGGTCCAAGAGAGCAAGCGGTGGAGAATCCTGTCCAACCGGCTCCGCAAAACGAAGGTGAGGTCCCAAGAGAAAAACATAGGGGTGGATAAGTAGGATGTTGAAGTTTGGCCAATAAGAGAGCAAGAGCTGAGAGAGAGATGGAGACAGAGTGGGAGACTAGAGCTCCCAAAGGCAAAGAGAAGGTGTACGAAGGTAGAGAGAAACCCGAGCCTAGCAAAAGAAGGAGGCATCGCAAGATCAAGCAAGCGGATTTCCAGCTAGGGCGTGGCTATCCCAAGTACAATTTGGTGAGTGATGTTCAAAGTCAAAAGGCAAATATAACTTTGGTCAGCTGTTAGCTTAAATACAAAGTTAAGGAGGCAGTGGTCCACAAGTGTTAGCACCAGGCTGCCAAGAGCTAAGGGAAACATGCAAGCGGTGCAAAACATGGTTTTGAGGGTAGGTAGCCCCATTAGTGGATGCGATTATAGAGAAGAGGATGCAGGTATAAGCCTACATAGACGATGGAGAAGAGGATGAAGGTATAAGCCTACATAGACGGTATAGAGCACAAGTTTGTGTCATGACGGAAGCAGCCATGAAAAGAGACGGGATTCAAGGCAATAGTCAAGTCAAATGTGCGCATGAGGATGGCTAACCATACTAAAGCCAGGTGTCTAGGTGGCTCAGGATGCGAAGGTCAAGGTGATGGGCATAGAGTGCCTGATAGACTTCTTCATGATGAAGGCAGGGGATAATGCTCATCCAATCATTTTGGATAGGCCATGGCTTTTGGCGATAGGAGCAAATCAGGATTGGGGAGCAAAGTATTCACTTTGCCTAACAAAGAAAGGCAGACAAATTGTGCTTGATTTGAAGACCAAGGAGAGCAGTTGTTGTCCTATGGCAATTAAAGATGAGGACGACATGACGAGCTACGAGTATGAGACACAGACGGGCTATGATGAAGGCTATACTAGCACAAAGGAAGAGGAGAGTGAGGACGACATGCTGAAGATAGACGTAGACTTATTCGGGGTCACCATAGATGACTCCCGCCTAAAAAAGAAGGTGTGCAGCCTCAAGCTCATGGTTTAAGCATAGAGGAGGTTTCAAGCATGATAAGTGAAGATTTAATCAAAAAGAAAAAATAAGGTTATGTTCAAATGTGTGAGTCCTATCCAAATTTATTGCGACGAAAGTACAAGCATTTGCAAGGTGCAAAAGGGGTGGAGCACAAGATTGTTTTAAGGAGGGGCATAAGCCTAAAGCACAAAAGCTGAGAAGACTAGGGGAAATCCAAAAGGAGGACCTTTGGTAGGAGATCAATAAGCTATTGAATGCTGGCATCATATATCCTATGAAAGAGTCAGAGTGGGTCTCGCCAGTGGTCATAACCCCTAAGAAGAATGGGAAATGGAGAGTGTGTGTTGACTACAAGCCACTGAATGCCGCGACCAAGAGGAATCACTACCCCTTACCGTTTCAAGATGAAATTCTAAACCAGGTGGTTGGGCATGAAATATACTCGATTATGGATGGCTTTTTCGGGATACTTGTAGATAGGGATTGCACTCGAAGACCAATTGAAGACCACAAGCTGTTTCGCTTATCGCAAGATGCCATTTGGATCGGTGAATGCATATGCCACCTTCCAAGATTGGATGAACAAGGTATTTGGTCCATACCTGGGCCATTTTATTAGGGTCTTCATGGATGATATTGGCTACTATAGTTCAAGATTGGAGCACCTTTCAAAGCTCCAATTATGATTTCAAAGGCTTACGAAGAAGGAGGTCAGCTCAATCCCAAGAAGTGCAAGCTAGCACAGCCTTGAGCACAGTTGTTAGGTCATGTGGTGTCGCAAAATAGTATAGACGCTGATCCCGAGAAAGTGAAGGCATTGGTGTTAATGGAGCCACCATCAGATGCTCAAGGTTTGGCTTCATTTGTTCATAAGTTGAAGTATCTATTATGTTTCTTTTGGATGCTGTCGCGATATGTGCATCCTCTTCAAAAGAGGGCTCAGCAGGTGCATGGTTATGAGTGGGATGGGAAAGCTCAAGAGGCTTTTGATAGAGTCAAGGAGATTTTGTGCTAGTTGCTAGCGGTGTGTCCTCCCAATCGAGAGGACAACTTTTATGTGTCTATAATGGTGGGCACAGTTGCTATTGGAGCGGTTCTACTACAAAAGGTAGGGAGGAGCTACAAGCGGATATATTTTGAGAGCACGGTGATTAGCCTAGGAGAAGCTACCTACACCGAGGCAGAGCAATGGGTGATGGCTCTGGTCTTTGCTTGCAGGAAGTTAAGGTGCATTTGATTGTGTGTAAGTTTTTTGTGTTGACGGCTAATAATCTATTGCAAAGGTAGTGCTACATTTGAAGCCAAGAAGGAGGATTATGAAGTGGGTGTTGGAACTACAAGAGTTCGAGTTCGAGTTTAAGGTAGATCA
The DNA here is from genome assembly GCF_014529385.1 of Adiantum capillus-veneris. NCBI lineage: Eukaryota > Viridiplantae > Streptophyta > Polypodiopsida > Polypodiales > Pteridaceae > Adiantum > Adiantum capillus-veneris. The sequence continues at coordinate 43,831 of NW_028221939.1, read as the reverse complement.
CGCGAGTCGGTCTCACCTGGCAGACATTCTTGTCAGCAATGCCATCGATTTACCGGCCTATCCAAGAGTGGTGCAAGATGAAGCTAAGGAGGAACCTGACTTGAAGGTTGCTTTTACAATGTGGTTCGATGGAGCATATCGAAGGGTAGTACAGAAGGCAAGAGGAGGTGTGGTGATACACGACCCACACGGCAAAGCTATACTTTCAAAGGCGTATGATCTGGAGGATGTCCACACAATAATGAGGTGGAGTATCTCACTCTGCACTTGGGTCTAAAACAGTGTATAGAATTCGACATTTCAAGGTTGGTGGTGAAAGGAGATGCATTGCTAGTCATCAAGCAACTATTAGGCCAATGGCAGGTAAAGCGTGATTCCTTGAAGCATTGGTTCTTTTCCATCAAGAAGATGCTAAGGTCTTTTGAAGAGGTCCAATTCAAGCATGTGAGAAGAGAGCAAAACCAAGAAGCGGATCAGCTAGCAAGTAGCAAAGTGCAGGTGCATGTTGCAGGTCTATATGTGGCCCCAGCCACTTATACAGGAAGAGAGAATCTAAAGGAGATTGAAGATTTTTTGGGTACAGGGCAGTGTTCAGAGGGTTTGTCTATGTTTCAAAAGAGAAGAGTGGTGCAAAAAGCCCGCAAATTCACACGGGTAGGTGAATATCTCATGAACTATGGGCATGACGGAGTACTTACAAGGTTGTTGTACAAAAAGGAGATAGGAATGGTGTTGGAGCAATGCCATGAAGAGAGCGGGCATTAGGGTAGAGATCGGGTTTTGTTTTGAGTGCTTAGAGCAGGCTTTTGGTGGCCTTCCATTGTGAAAGACGTGCATTATTGGTGCAAGACGTGTCACGAGTGTGAAACTATAGGTGAGAGACGACTGGTAGCGGAGTCACAGGGCGTGCCATCATCGCACAGAGTGCTTTTAAAAGTGGGTTCTTGATGCAATAGGCCCTCTTCCAAAGTCTACAAGCGGGAAGAAGTACGTGGTGGTAGCCATTGACTACCTTACAAGATGGGTCGAGGCCAAAGCAGTGAAGGAAGTAAATGCTAATGTGGTGGCTGAGTTTGTGTTTGATAAAATTTGTTGTCGTTTTGGTGTTCCATGGGTGTTAGTTTTGATAGGGGTCAAGGGTTTAGAAGCAAGCTCACGAGCTCATTAGTGGAGAAACTAAAGATTCAACATCGGTTTTCCTCGCCTTATCACCCCAATGCAATGGTCTAGTCGAGACTCAGTCGAGAGTGCTAATGGTCAAATCATCAAAATGTTAACGAAGTACGTGTATAAGCAGGAAGCCGAGTGGGAAGCAAATCTAGAAAAGTGTCTGTGGGCGTATAGAATGTCCTATAAAGTGGCTACAAACTTCACTCCATTCGAGCTAGTCTATGGTAAGGAGGCCGTGTTGCCAGTACATGCACAACTAGGTGCTTTGAAGGGTATGTGGCGTGTCAATGCCACTCAACAAGGGGTTCTACAGGATTGGGTAGCCAGTTTGGAGGCTTTACAGATGGACAGAGAGGCAGCGTGGCAGACTACTATGTGAAGCAGAGGAGAAGCGGGTTGACAAGTTCAATCAGAGGCTACCATACAAGAAGATGGAGGAAGGAGACCTGGTCATGAAGTACGAAAGCTACCTGGATTTCACATTCCAAAAGAATTTCAAGAAGAAGTGGACGGGTCCGTATATGGTGCAGAAGGCCTTTCCGAATGGGACGTATCAGCTGGTAAGAGAAAATGGCAAGCTTCTTAGGAATAGGGTGAATGGTGTGCGGCTCAAACTGTATTTCGAGAGGGATTTAGTGCCTGCGGTGCAGCAAATCTTAGTCAAGGGGGTGGGCAAACCACCTAAGACATGCAGTGTGCGAGAGAAAGGAGATAAAGATTTTGTACATAGTTTGAACATCCAGTTATGGTTTTGTGAGTGTTTTTAATCGTCAGTTTGGTGTGCCAATTTCAAAGTTTTATACATATGCTTTTGGTTAAACATAAATGTTCAACAAGGGGGCTGGGCAATGATGGTATATCCAAAGTTGGTCTAAGCTAGGAAATGGTCTATGCCAGGCAAAGGCAGCAGGCAAGTGCAGTGCAGAAGGCTAGGACAGGTGCCAAGGCCCTAGACAGTCAAAGGGTAGAGGGAAAGTATGTCTGAAGCGGTTTTTTAGGCCAAAAGTGCGGCAAGATGGTCCAGATAAGATGGAAGATGAAGGTGTCCAAGATGCCAAGTTAGTGTCCTGAAATGTAGTGTTCAGTGTGCTCTAGAAGCAGGTCCCAAACGGCTCGTCAAACGGAGCCCCGGTGAGTGAGATACTAAAGTTTAAAGTTGGAGTGTGTAGCAGATCCCCGACGGACAGGGCAGCTGGGGACAGGTGGCCCAAGTTGATGTTGGCATATAAAGATGTAGTGCTCGAGTTGTGGAGCATGCATGTCTTTTCGGAATGCGAATCGGAGCTCGGAATAGCAAGTTATGATCGGTTGAAGATTTTTCGGGGGCCGGGTCTGAGCCCATTTGACCGCACTAGAGAATGCACCATCTAACATTTCTTTGGCCTCACCAAGGTTCTCGGTGATAGTATGCATCATTTGGAGCTAGCACGAATTGACGGAGTGTCAATTGGATGCTTAGTCGACTAGATACAAGAAGATGAAGTTGGGAGCTGTGGGTAGGGAAAGGTTTACAGATGATTTTCTCCGTTTTTTGTGCCCTTGGATAGCGAACTCAGAGGAGTCGTAATGTGGTGAGGTTTGCACGGCTCGGGGGACAATACAGCGGAGACCGGACATGGCTTTGCGGTTTGAATATCCGACCAAGGGGCAGTACAGTAAAGCTTGGAGAAGAAGGCCAAAAAAAAAATTTTTTTAAATTAAAATGGGAAATTTTTGGAGGGGTTTGGAGAGCCCCAAAGGCTACCACCTCACGGGTTGCCATGTGCTAGGGAAAATCCCACATGGACATTCGACGCGCGAGGGGGCAGGGCATATCAGCTGGGCCGTGAGCCCTCCATTGAACACAAAGGGGAAGAGAGAGGGACCTCTCCCTCCATTGGCTATGGCGGGCCCTCGCGAGCGCTGCGTTGGTGGCGGCGGCCCTGCAGGGCGCTGTCTGCGGCAATTTTGGCCAGGCGAGGCGGCGCGGTGGCGCACGCCCGCATGACAAAGGAGGCCATTGTAGTGATGATGACGTGGCAGACCCCGGTTAAGGGTAGCAGCATCCCGCAGCCCGGTTGGGCCCCCGAAATTTTAAGAAAGAGAGGGAGGGCAATAGCGACATCGCTATTGCCTCCCACTCGCCTGAAAGAGGAAGGTCCCACGGCACGGACAGAGAGCAAAGAGAAAGGAAGAGAGGGTCTGGGGGCGGCAAGGGGCCCATTGCAAAGGTTGTCCGAGTAAAACAAAAGTCAAGGCAAAGCCAAACGGCACATTCCAAAGCATCTGCGAGCAAAGGCCAACAAAGGTGAATCCAAGTGCAAGGAGCCAAGGAGGAGAGAGAATAGAAGAAGAAGTGGAGGAGGAGTCAGATAGAGAGAGGGAAAAAATCAAAATCAAGCCAATAGAGCAGTGCAAGTTTGAGCCCACAAAGGGGTAAAAAATGAAAGATAAAAATAAAAAATGAAAAAGCCAAGGGGCAATAGCGACATCGCTAATGCCCCCCCCCACCTCCCCCCCCCCCCCCCCCCCCTCCCAAGTACAGAAGAGAGAAGAAGAGATCAAATAGAGCAAAGCGGTGTCCCTTCCCAAAAATGCCAATTCAAGGTGCCAGGTGGACCAATTAAAATGTAAATTCCCAAATTAAAGGCCCCCCTATAAAAGTCAAAATTGGATCAAATTAAGGGCTTTTTCATGGCTTTTTGGATGCCGTTTGAAGCTTCCAAAGTGGAGTTCTCTAGCAAGCTAGCCCCTTTGTAACTTTTTCTTAAAAATGGCCATGGTGATGGTAGTGGAATCCATTGTACATGTTTTCTGAAGTGCAATCAAGCCACCGTTTCCTCCTCTTGCTGTTGTTTCCCCTTCCCCCCTTCTCTTTCTCCTGCTTTCATGTTTCTCCTCGATGCCGGTGATGGTCGGTTTTCGAAACCGTGACCGTGAGAACCACACCCTAGGGAAGGGGAGGCTTGTTACCAAGAGAAGGGAAAAAACAAAAGCTTTTACCACTCACCTTACCCCCCCCCCCCTCTAAGGTTAACCACTAGCGGGGCGCTGCCAGTTTGGCCACCCATCTCTCCATTATCACGAGAAGACAAACCCATCTCTCTCCTACTGCCCGGCTCCGCCAATATTCTCTCTCTCTCCTACGCTGCCGCTGCATCACCCGGCTCGGTAGGCGCATTGGTGCCTCTGTACACCCTCCGACGGGACGCCAGAGATATTATCCTCCCTCTCTCTCATCCAAATATTCTTTCCTCTCTCTGCTTGTCCACACGCCAGTCTCGGCGGGCCGCTACACCCCCCCCCGTCTAGCCCTAACTCTAGCTCTCCCTCACTCTCTCCTTTAGGAAACCCGTGGGCCTTAGGGCAAGCTCTCTCTCTCTCTCCTCCCTCCCTCTCTCTCTCTCTACTCTCTACCCTCGTCCCTCGCTCCTCACCTTGCTCTCCTCTCTCTTAACTCATCCTCTCTTATTCTCTTAACTCATCCTCTCCCTCCCTCTTTGTCTTCTTGACTATGCCCCCCCCCCCCCCCCCCCCACCCCCCCCCCCCCCCCCCCCCCCCCCCCCCCCCCCCCCCCCCCCCCCCCCCCCCCCCCCCCCCCCCCCCTCAAATTTTGACAGCAGGCAGCCCTGCCTTCTCCCTCTCACACCCACACACCTACCCACGGCCCTTGCGGGCGCTTGGAACCACGCACACACACACACCCGCTCTCCACACCCTCATCCTCTCCCTCACCACCTCACAAAATATCCCTCTCTCTCTTGCGCTCTGCACACAGAGCCCGCAGCCCGCTATTCTCTCTCTCCCTCTCGCTCTTTAGCCTGTACAGGCACAGCGCAGTAGTAAACTGACACACTCTCTCTCTATAACCACACCCACACACACACACACACCCTCTCTCTCACACCATCCCCCCCCCGGCTCATCCTCGCGTAGCCTGCATGCAGGCCGCCAATCAGCAGAAAACAAAAGAAATAAAAAAAATATATACTTATATATATATACATAATCCATATACCACTCGTTTCCACGCATATTAGCCGGAATCACACATACACACACACACACACACACGCACGTGTATGCACTCATACATATAAACGCCTAAATACACTCACACACCCATACATACACACATGCATATACGCACCACACATAAAATACAAAAAAACCAAAATAATTCTACGCCATCGACATCAACAAAAGAAGGAGAATCCCGAAGCACGTGGCGCCGACAACAAAAAGAACAAAGGCGCCGAACGCATGCCCCGGCCAACCCCGAAAAGACATACGCGCTACACCGATGCACCGGCAAGCCACCATTCGCCGGCCTCACGCAACCACGACACCATTTTCAGTAAACCGTAGGTTATCATCATCATTTTTTTTTCAGTTTTCACCCAAGTCTTGTAAAATTCCCAATTTGTAAATTCCCTCTCTCTAGGTGATGGTCACAAAGGCCCACCTAGAGGTTTTCATTTTTAATAATTCCCAAGACAAAGCAAGGGTCAACCACACGGGCCCACCCCCTTGCTTTGTCTCCCCAATTAGCTTACCCTAATCAAACCAGGATTACCCTAATCCAAGCAGCCAACACCTATAAAAGGGCACTAAGAGGTCACTATCGGGGGGGGGGGGGGCAATTTATGAGAGGTCAGCACTTGGTAGAGTTTTAGTGGGAAGAATTGACACTATTGGCATCACGGGGAGGGGGGACTTGTGTGATGGTTTTCTTTGGAAATTGCACCATGTGAAGGGAGCTACGTCCACCTCTCGACTCCAATGGTCGATGCACACACACGTTCTTGGTAGCAAGTTTCACAATCATCGAGTCGTCTTTAGAGAACGCACCAAGTAGTCTCACCATCTTTCTCCCTATCTCTCTATCACCACGGTGTGCCGCCTCGCCGAAAGGAAGGTCATTGTAAATACTACAGAAATAATTCTCCCTCACACCCGCGAGGGTTTTTCATCTGTGTGTGTGTGTGTGTGTGTGTGTGTGTGTGTGTGTGTGTAAGTTTGCGGTGTTCACATCACCGTGGTCTGCGTCCTAGCGGCTCAAAGCTAGGTAGTGTCCCTTGTTTGCTTTACCGTGACCGGCTCAAGGCGTGCCATCGGCCCCCGGCGTTTGAGAGGCCATCGGGGTTCGGGTGTCGCTTTGCTCCCGTCACCGGCTGTGTGGATGTGTGTGCCCCCCCCCGGACCGACGATGTTTTGTGTGAGAGAGTGAGATTGAGTGGTTGTGTGTGTGTGTATGTGTAAGGGTGGAGACAGGTAGTGATAGCAGGTGTACCTTGTGTGGTGGTTTGTGGAGTGTGTGAGCAGTGGAAATTGAGCAGACAGTTGTCTGATAGTGTAAAGTGTTTTCTGAGAGTAAAGGGGTGCTATGAATACCCCTGAGCTATAGAGAGGCCCTTGTGTTTGTGCCGGGCGTGTTCCTCCATTCCCCCTCTCCAACGTCAAATTAGTGAAAAAAATAGTGAGGAAATCAATTTGATTATGCCATAATTACACTAGCGTAGGCCATCAATTTTCAACAACGGTGCCAAATGTTGGGGGTACCAGCATAGCATAGGTCCAATGACCAACACATAAATGTCAATCCGGAGTGATGAGCTGCCCGGCTAGGGCATGGAAACACTCACACAATTAGGGAGCTAATTATGGCAGCACGAACGGTGACTCCACGAGGTGAGCTTCTTGGCCTATGGAAGAACTAAGCCACAAATATTGGCAATCTCCACATCCACTTTTCTTAACCTCAAATCAATAGAATCACACACAGTAATGATTGCAACGATGTACACATCACTAATCCCATCATGCAACACACTAATCACAAGTGCACACACATAGATCCATTGAGCATCTGTACTCCAATCAAACCTACATGCATACAAAAAGAATAAACGTAATCACACAATATTAGAGCAGGATGAACCACTAATTAGTTATGATCTAGCTAATCAAAGCATCATAGACAATTATAGAGAGTGTGAGAGAGGCATAGTGAAAGAGAATGAAGCATTGATTAGTGTTAATCAAGTCACATGAGCAAGGAGAAGCTCAAGGACTCCATAGCAGTGCACATCTCATCAGTGCTCACTAAGAGTGGTCTCAACAAATGAAGTTGAGAACCCTAATTCCATTTACACACTGCCTTATATACTTAGGGTAAAAATGTGCATTGTCTGGGCGTTGAAGGCTTTTAGAGATCCGCAACTTATTGTATCTACAACCTAGGCATACTAATAATTGACATGTTCTTTATAGCTTAGAACTCTTATTGAGCCCGTAACACATTAAAATTATTACAATGGATTGAAATAAATTGGGAAATTACAATACATGGCCATTTATAAAAAAAAGGTGAAAATGTGTAACTCCACTCTTCACTGCTTCTTTGTATTCATCTATGATGTGCATTTACAAGGATTGGGCCTTTAGCAACTTGTGTTAAATGACATCGGCTCAGTTAACAGAGATGTTAGAGAGAGAAAGTTATGCTATAAAAATAATTTATTTTGCATAGACAAGACAATATTATAGTCCAAGAGTATTGTCATGTTCTACACACTGCCTATATTTTGTGGAACATGGAGCACGTGTATGCGATGCGAGCCCCTTATTATCTTATATACAAACAATAAAACATGTAGAGTAGATGGACGAGAGCGCCTGGGCACTGCAGTGCCTATGAGTGACCGGGGGGAGGCATATCATCTTTATTCCAATAATATTCCACTTAAAGGTGAGTGTGCCGATAAGTAAACATGTTATAGAACTTAGTAGAATATACAAAATAGAGAGAATTTTTTCTCAATATATGCCCACTACCTTGTCAAAATACATGCTTTCCATTGTATAAGCTCTAGCATATTGTATGTGCAAAGACGCATATCTTTGTTAGAATGCACATATATATCTTGCAGATATTGAAAAGTTAAGGAGGATAACACAATGAGCCATTGTTCGATGAAAGAGAACATAGTTAAGCTTCAATTCATCATAGAAATGAGTATATAAGAGCCTCTTACATAGGCATAGGCTAGAGCTTCTACTTTGCATCATAGATGAGGTGTAAGAGGGCTCAAGGATCATCCCACAAGAGGATAAACAAGTGGACAACTCGTATGCACCTTTAAAGGAGCTATTTTGACCTCCTTTTTTGCCTCATATGCACTTGGAAAGATGCTAGAAAAATCCATGGATCATATATACATACATAGGCATCATTTGGAATGTGTACATGGTCATGGAGAGCTAGGGGAAGGCTCCATAAGCTAGGATAAGCTAAGCTTACACTAATAGATATTCCATAATGACCTACATAGCTCCATGATGCATCATTCTTGTGTCAATCATCACAAAAGTGATAACACCAACTACAAATGCTCCCACTACAACTACTATCTTGGGTCTTAACACTAGAAACTTATACATGAGACTCTCAAAGGCTATACATGAGACTAGAAGGTTGTACATGAGACTCTTGAAGGCTGATGAAAACTATGTGATATCTACCAACCAATATTTAGTATCCGTATCAACATAGAATGCAACTTTTACCATATACATGTGGTAGTGATGTGTGTGAACACACTTAGGACTTCCGGGGCATCTTTTCCTTCTTTAGGAGGTTTTTTCCCCCATGCATTGTATATACACCCATTCATTCTAGGGCTATCTATCTTTCCATTGCACATTAAGTAATGCACTCTCTGTTGTGTGCCTTGAGCTTCCTTCGTCTTCTCCAAGTTGTGTGTGTTTCCTTGCAACCCTAATTCCAACAATTGGTATAGAGCAGGTCTCTCCTTTTTCATTAAATGCAGAGCGACAAAGTTCTAACACTTGCCCCCAAACGCTCACCTCCCTATGCCACTTAGCATGAGCTGAATAAAACACTTAGCATGCATGAGACACAAAAAAAACAAAAAAAGATAAAAATTATTTACAATGAGAAACAATGCTAATATTAATATAGTGAGCCTCATAAATTTTTTTGATACCACTCATAAGGCTATGGAGGAAAGACAAGAGAACCATTCATTATGAAATTATCAGAGGTGAAATATATGTACAAAGAGCCTCTTATATAGGCATAGTGAGGGATGTAGTCATTTGACACAGAGGCTGACACATAGATTGCAAGGTGGGTGACATGCATGAAGTGATTCCTTAGGTTGACACATGGCTATTGAATCATAAGAGATGTTGCACACACGAGAGTGGATTCTAGATGAAGCTTGGGTTTACCCAACAATTCTCCCTTGCCTTGCCTAGCATGCATGTTGCTCTATTGCAGCACCTCTCTCTACTCCTCCTTGTACCTGCTTTGACCTCCTGTGAAAGCACACAAGGTGCTTCTCTCTCTCCCTTGATTCCCCAAGCTCTACCTCTACTCTTTGTTTTCAATGTCGCAAAAAGTTTCCAACATAGCACGTATGCATAATTTTGTGATGCCCTTTGCTACCCCTTTGCTTTTTACTGGCACTACTTTGCGGGGCTTAGCTTGCGTTTAATTTTACTTTGCACTACTACAAGAAGGCCTTTTTCTTGATTTTTAGTTCTACTTGCCCTTGCTCTAAATTGTGTTCAAAAATATTGAGCTTCAGTGCTACAACGTTTTCCTCTTACTTTCAAATCACATGCGCTATTGCAAGGCCCTCCTATTTTTCTTGATTCTACAGAATTAAACATTGCCCTTGCTTCAAAGAATACAATGCAATTCTAAGGTTGTATGTGGTGGATCTCTCTATCCCCTTCAAATTCAAAGTTGTGAGCTACTCTCCTCTCAACCCTCTACTCACCTCCTTCCTCTTTCTCCCTCTATCTCCATACCCAGATCTTGAACCTCTCATGCATGTGTTGGAATTAAGGTTGCAAGAAAACACACACAGCTTGGAGAAGACAAAGGAAGCTCAAGGCACACAACTAAGACTGTTTTATTTAGTGTGCAATGGAAAAGATAAGATATCCCAAGAGTGATGGGTGTATATAGAATGCAGGGGGGGGGGGACCTCCTAGTGAGGGAAAAAAATGTCCCAGCGGTCCTAAGTGTGTTCACACACATCACTACCACATGTATAAGGTAACAAATCCCCCCTGGGTATGATGTGGTGAATGAGAGCTAGAACATAGAGTATAGCGAAGTGCCATGCCCTGAGGACATGATGAGTCCACAAAGGGGAGTAAGCCCAAAGCTTTGCAGCAAGCTTCAAACTTCCTCATGAGACAATGCCTTTGTGAAAAGATTGTCAAGGTTGTCCTATATTTGCATATAAGCCAAGCTAATCTTTCCAATTGAGAGCCTCTCCTTGACATAGTGGTAATGCACCTCAATGTGCTTTGTGCAAGCATGAAAAATTGGGTTTCTTGCAAGTGCCAATGCGCTCTAAGTGACAGTGGATAGTGTTGGTAGTGTCCTATCCAACACCCAAATCAGCCATAACACTCAATCGTAGCTGTGAAGAGTTCCCTGTACTCACGCTCACAATTGGAAGTGGCCATAGTAAGTTGCTTCTTGCTCAACTATGAGATACATGAACTGCCAAGCATGAAACAAAAACCACTTGTGGGCACTCACGTCTCAAAACAACAGCCCATTTTGAGTCCAAAAAAGCATGTTTGACGGCAATGCTCCCCCCTTGGGATGAAACAATCCAAGATGTAAACTGTGTAATGGCTATTGCCCACACAGGAGCAATAGGCATTACGGGAATGATTACCCGCAACTACATTATATGAACATCAACGTACAGAATGACAAGAGAAGGAAGTACAAAGTACACAGACACAGAACAACCCTTGCTTCATTCATCTGTAATCCAGACACAGAGTACAATAGATGATGCCATGAATATCATAGAGATTGGTTAAGTTACATCAAAAGACAGGTATGCCCCTCCATATACAACCGCTGCTCCAGCGCAGATCGGGAACGGTGCACACACTCCTGTCCCATGATATCCTATGAAGAACTGCCGCTCCGGCCGCCGCATACCGCATGACTCTTGACTCCTGATCCGCAGTGTCCAGACCTCCGCAGGACCACATGTGGGGCTAATGCCGTAACACCTGGCACGCACGGTGGATTGCACGAACCCACAATCAGCCCCTCCGGTTGGAAGGTTCCGGTGGTTGCTCTGCACCCTGCTCTGGTGAAGAGGGAACATCAATATAGCCAAAGCCCCGAAAATCTGCAGTATGGGCTCGATAGATCTCATCCAAAAGACGTGGATCTATCTCAATTTTTTCCGGCCAGGCAGCACGAGGAATAAACTGCGTTGGCAAGGAGATAGATTGAGGCGGCTGTGGCAGAGGAGCAAGAGGTGTATGCAAGGGATAATAACAAGTAAGGTAGCGATTAAGAGGAGCCCAAAATGGAGGGCAAGGTGGGAGAGTGAGAGAAAAGGAATGAGCTAAGGTCTCCACCCAAAAACAGACCCTGCGCCTCTCCTTACGAAATCTACGAATCATTTCTGCAAACGAGAGACATGAGCCTGGGCTTCAGCACAATCCTCTGTAGCTTGTGCCCAATCAGCAACATCAAAACCCTCTGGAACAACACTCTTACCTCTGTCAGTGTTGGATGACTCGGGTTGGTGCACCACAACCTGCTAAGCGGGTGGCTGTGCTCCCACCTCAGTAGCCAAGCGTGTGCTCCAGCTTTGTAATTGATTGTCTAAAAGAGTTCGGAGATCCTCTTGCATCTCCACTACCAATGCATCCAAATCAGTCATGTTGATCATTACATCGCCAGGGTGCGAGGTTAAGTAAGAAGCTAGGCTATGCTGTGTTCTCAACTGAAGAAGTTCTTGTTGAATAGACCTTACAAACTCAGCATTAGCCCCTCTTAATCTTTGTATTTCTACCCCTTGATGGCGAGTAGTGGCAGTCAGCTGTTCATTCTGAGTGTTTAACTCGTCAATCCGAGTCTGCGAAGTCGCTACCTGCGCTTCCAGCTCATTGATTCGTCCCTCTGTGGCTGGGGCTAGCCAGGCCGCACGAATAGACTCTGCAAGTCTGCTCAAAAATGTGTCGCATGCCTGTAATTGGTCAGCAGGGGTCACTGCTGCCGTAGCCTCCCAGGGTAGCACTGCGGGGAGAATACCTCCCGTCGAGGTAGCCGCATTCGTAATACCCGACGTTTCCGATTGAGCGGGGACGTCCGCAACCACAGAGCTCATCTGCAAGGGAGTCGTACTGCTAACTCTTTCCTGCATTCGGCGGCGCCAGTGAGCCACCGCAAAGTCTTCCGCAACAGGAGACGCAGTTGCTGGAGGTGGTGTTGAAAATTGCTGCTCCTCACGGCCGCGCTTGCGGCTTGCTGATCCTGCACCTGCAGTGGCCATCTCCTGGGCTCCAAAGGATACCACCGCCGTCGATCAATCGCTCTCTGACCACTACTGCCCAAGCTACTGGCCCAAAGTTGGCCGAATGCAACACATTTCTAGCTCGGGTCGAAATAGTATACGTTTTGGCCTATAGCCAAATCACCTCAAGGAACCACCGATATGAATCCCTGGTTGCTACATCTGACAATCCTGACAGTTTATACTCCCCTTTGACCTTCAAGCCAAATTCCTGCTCGACATCTGCAGCAGGGATCACATGGGAGGCTCGCACCACGCCATCGTTGGGTAAACAGCAACATCTTGAGATTCTTTCTGCTGTCAACTGTATCTGTTGATTGTTGAGGACCACCATATCACCAACCGCGAGTTGCTCGATCAAACGTGCTGCCTGCGGGTGCACTAGGATTTCTTGCCAGTCCAGGTTGGCGAACACACGCAGCCGCAAGTCTTGCAGCCATGCATCCACTCGTCGAAGCGCGAGCTGCTGCACGGGAGTGAAAGGGACACATTGCAGAAGAGAAGCTGTCATGGTGGCGATGAGATGCAGCCCGCGACACACGAAACTAGAGAACCACAATAAAAAACGTCTGCATGCAATAGTAACCCTTCCACAATGAGTTCCCAAAATAGGGCGATCCACGGTGTCGCAACCATCATAGATTTTCCCGCTTCCCAAGATTGCATGCAAAAGAATCCCCAATCATGATTAAGGCGGCTTCCGGCTCTTGTACCGCAGCAAAGGGGCACTGAATTGTGGTAGGTGAAACATAATGGCGCAGTCTGAAACCATTGACCGGCACAGAAATAACCTCCCCCAGCAAATCCGCCAAATAAAAATAAATAGGCCCACATGCTTCAAAAATCCAAAATGGTCCTGACCACCTTAATTTAAGCTTCCCGGCATCTTCCCAAGACGGGAATTGAAGACAAGGACCAGCTGTCCTCGAACAAATTGCCGTGCTTTCGGGCGATCCAGCCATTTTTTCCGCCTAGACTGCAGATCCTGCAGCACTGCAAAGCTCTGCATCCGCTCTTCGTCCAGTTCCTGCAAAACATCCAATCGATAAATCACGAAATCCTCCGAAAGAAGCCGATCCGCAATCAACATCCACAAACTCGGAATCTCATGCTCCACCGGAGTGATTGCCTCCATGCCAAATGGTAACTTAAAAGGAGTCAATCTTGTTGCCACTTTGTAAGCTGCCCAATAGCCCCATAAGGCAGAAGGAAGTTTCACATCCCAATCCGTTCTATTCATATTCACTAGCTTTGTCAAAATTCAAATCAATTGTTTATTGGTTGATTCTGCTTGCCCATTTGCCTGAGGATAATATGGAGAAGATTTCCTGTGCAATACAAAGTAAAACCGCAGCATTCTCTCCATCACCTTATTCAAAAAATGACTTCCCCGGTCACTAACCGGCAATACCCGTATGTACTTCCTCTAGGACTGCTTCCTGCTCCTGTGGTAGCACACATCGGAGTAACACCTTTGCCACCGTGCAGTAATAGAGCTTCCCCATAATGATCTCGAAATTCTTGCTTATAATAGCCATACGTTTCCTCTGATGGATGGTCAAGAAGGAAGGCATGTCACCGCTGTCGAGAAAATGAAACATCTCCTCATACCATGTCCATGGAATGCTCGGAATGACGCTTACCTGACTCGGGACGGTAATATCTTCTGCAGCGACTCCTGTTAGAAACAGAGATGCATCCGGAAATTCATCAGCGACCCCTGTCGACGTCTCTACAGAGTCTAGCCGGGATAGGTAGTCAGCCACCGCATGCTGAGCCCCTGGCCTGTGTATGACCTCAAAGTCAAATTCCTGCAACAGAAGCACCCATCGGGCCAATCTTCCCGTCAAATTCTGTTGCCTTAACAGATATAACAGAGCCGAATGGTCCACATGGAAGAAAAACCGTCGGCCCAACAGATAGTGCCGGAATTTCTTCACTGAATAAATCATCCCTAAACATTCCCTTTCCGTTACTGAATAATTTCTTTCTGCAGATGATAATCGTCTACTGGCATAATAGACCAGTCGGAACCATCCTTGACTTTGTTCCTGCATCAACACACTGCCAATAGCGCGATCCGAAGCATCCACGAACACATGAAAATCCTGCCCCCAATTCGGTGCCAGCATAATCGGAACTTTGGAGAGCTACAATTTTAATCTTCGAAAAGCCAAATCACATTCCTGTGTCCATTCGAAATCTATAGCATGAGCTGCCTGAGTAATCGGGATTGCCAAATGCACGACAAACCGCAAATGCCTCCCATGCCATCGGGCTTGACCCAGGAAAATCTGGCACTGTTTCTGATTCCGCGGTGCAGGCACTTCCATAATTACGGCAATTTTATCCGGATCCACAGAAATGCCGTCTTCAGAGATGATATGCCCCAAGAGCCTGCCACTGCGAACAGCAAATGCACACTTTAAAGGATTCAAACTGAATTTTACCTCTCTGCATTTCGTAAAGCATAACCGTAATTGTTGCAAATGCTCCAATTGTGCTCCAAAAACACTGAGATCATCCAGAAAGATCCGCATAAAATCCGTCAAGTAAAGCCCAAATTTTTGAAACATATCCCGTTGAAAAGTGGAAGGTGCATTCCGCAATCCAAACCACATTACTGTGCAGGCAAATACTCCCCATGCGGTAATAAAAGCTGTTTTTGGTTGATCCCGCAATGCCATTCTGATTTGATTATATCCACTAAAGCCATCCAGAAAAGTATACATCTCATGTCCTGCTACATCATCCAAAATGGAATCCAAAAACGTGAGAGGAAAAGGATCTAGAACAGTAGCAGCATTCAATTTCCGTTAATCCACACAAATTCGGATTTGCTTATTTTTCTTTGGTACTACCACAATTGGAGAAAATCCATTCCGGATTATCAATAGGGGTAATAAAACCCACTTCCAACAAGCGATCATTTTCCAATTTAACTTGCTTTGCCACATTCGGATTCATCCTGTACGAATGCTGCTTCACGGGCACCGCATCCGGTTTCAGATTGATCGTATGCTGATAAAACTTAGGATCCAATCCTTGCATGTCCGCATATTCCCATGCGAAAACATCCTTAAACTCTGTCAGTAA
This sequence comes from Adiantum capillus-veneris, assembly GCF_014529385.1. Lineage (NCBI taxonomy): Eukaryota > Viridiplantae > Streptophyta > Polypodiopsida > Polypodiales > Pteridaceae > Adiantum > Adiantum capillus-veneris. Next base: position 28,210 of record NW_028221939.1, on the reverse strand, counting down.
TTTGATCAAATCATCTCTAAAACTTGCTTCCAACTGCTTATTAATGTATATGGGCTGCGACTCCGCTTGCTCCCCAAGAAAAACCTTCTCTAATTCATCTTCCTTAACCCTTGTAATTTTTTCCATTTGCGCCTCAAACACTTGTTCTTGCTGAATCACGTCCTCCAGTGACTCAGGACTTGGAAGCACCTGTTGTTGGGGCTCCCCTATTCCTCCTGGAGTTCCTGAAACCCCACCGAATGCCCTTTTGGAATCAAAGAAATATCCGCAAGGTATAGAGAAACCAAATCCGGATTCGCTTTGAGAAATTGTTCCTCTTCATCCTCTTCTAATCCTTCCACCATATTAATTGTTTCTGCTATCACCGGCCATGCTGCCTGAACTGGTTGTCGGCATGTTCTCAACATCACACACACTTTTCTTTTACCCTTCTTTACTGTAAGCATATTTGCTTCCCAATTATGTTTTACCCTCGCTTGTCGTAACCAGGGTCTCCCCAAGATAATGTGATAATCCTGATTATGATCTTCAATATTGAAAACTACTAAGGAAACAGCAAAGGACAAGCCCGCTATATCCAAAACAATACCCCGAAGTAAACCCACTGGTTGCACTCTTCGCTGATCTTCCATGCGGACTACAAAGGGTGCAGGCTCCTAATCATTGAGACCAAAATGCTCACACGCTGCTTGGGTGATAATGTTTACCCCCGCTCCTCCATCCAAGAGTACCTTGTCAATGTATGTGCCATGGTATCGAACTGAAAGTTCCGGAATACGGGTATCCGTGATTCTATTTGCCGGCAACGGGGCTGAATCATCATCCTCGCTTTCAACCTTCCCAATGGCGACTTCCCTCAGCTCAGCGGCCATTTGTCGCAGCAATGCATTATGGAAATTCGGGACCAATTTCAGCAATGAACCTAGAGGTACTTGAATTGGTGACGTGAGAACCTCTTTCCAAACTGAATTCCACTCCTCCTATTCTTTAATATCACCCTTAATTCCAGCTTTCCCTTCCCTTATTTCCAAGCCTACAGTGGTTGGCATAGTCGCTGGTCCTGCTGTCTTTACTGGTGGTGCGGATTGTGGCAACCAGGACACAGTCTTTTTCCGCACCTCTTCCTGAGCCGTCCAATCCGGAATTTTCACATCGGGAGTTGGAACCACATTTTTACTCGATCGCGTGATTAATGAAACACTAGGTAGACTCCTCCAATCCTTAAATCTGAACCATAGCCACACTAGGCTGTTTCCCTGCAGCGCTTTCCTGCTTTTCCGATCGTATTCCATAGCTTTAGTACACTCAGATCGCCAATGACCATCCCCCAAACAGAAAAGGCATGTCTTGGGCGATTAGGATCTCGGCCACCTCTTCCGCGGCCTCGTCCTCCCCCTTGACCCCGTCCTCCTACTTGACCTTGCAGAGGCGGCTCTGGTGTATGAGCATGAGCCATCGCCACAGCATGCTCTTGTCCCTGCCCTATTTGTGGTTGTTGCCAGGTAGAAGAGTCCCCTCGTCTCCGACGACCCCGGCCATTGAAATAACATTCCACTGTATTATGAGTATTGGTCGTGCAAATCGCACACCACTTCCGATTCATTGCACATTCCTGAGCAGCATGGCCCGGATTCTAACATTGGGTACACCAGATTTCCTTCAGACTTTTAGCCACTGTAGCCGATTCCGTCGATCCGGAGGATACACCTTTCCCGTGACGCTGGGATTTTTTCCGTGGTGTCTCTTCCGATTCTTTTCCCGAATCCCTGTTGCCTGAGTCCAAGGAATCAGATCTTGCGGATTCCGACTCCGAAGTATCACTTCCACTGTCCTGTGACTTCCGATGAGATTTCGTTCTATCTTTCTTCTTTGACTTCTTTGGATGTTCCGTATCCTCTAAAGCCTCTCCTGCTACTACATCCCTAGCAATTACAGTATCCAGTGGAGTAGTTACCTTATCCACTGTCGCCATAGCCGTTCTGAGATCCTTGTTGAGCCCCCGCAAAAAATAGTCATTCAGTACTTCCGCTGCCGGTCTTTGTGCCTGAGGTACCCTCTGCAAAAGCATCCGAAATTTTGCAGCGTAATCCTCCACTGGCAATGACTTCTGCCTGAGCGTTCGAAGCTTCTCCAAATGTTGAGCGACTATCTTTTCCGTTCGAAACCTTCGTAGAAACGCTATGGATCCATCAGCATACGTCTAGAAATGATTATCAGGATATTCGGACAACCATTTCGCAGCTTTCCCTGAGAGTGTAGATTCAAATACTGACTGTTGATGGAGAGAAATCACCACCCCAGGATGATTCAATCCATAAGATTTATTGAATTGGCGTAAATGTGCATCCGGGTCTTCACTCGAAAGACCTCGAAACCGACTATACTTAATCTGAGGATGAGCCATTACTCCTTGCCCAACTGTTCCTCCTCCCCCGGAAAAAGCTAACGAGCACTAGGAGGTGGGGATAGTGGCGGAGATACTCCCGGACTGCTTACCGGAGACGGTGGTGGAGCAACCTGTGTGGGTGTGGGTGAACGTACAACTGGAGGACATGACTGACTGTGCGGAGTACGTCTCGCTCGCCGCAACCTCCTACCACGCACCGGGCTTGGTGATGGAGATATAGATTCCTCAATCTGCGGTAGAAAAAACAAATTCACCTGAACCGCCTCTCCTCTGACGTCTTCCTACAATTGGAACCACAGGGTCAGGCGGACCCTACGACCTAGTGCGCATGCATATTCATCGCAAGCGGTTCATCACGCATCGTGGTCGCCAGATGTAATGGCTATTGCCCACACAGGAGCAATAGGCATTACGGGAATGATTACCCGCAACTACATTATATGAACATCAACGCACAGAATGACAAGAGAAGGAAGTACAAAGTACACAGACACAGAACAACCCTTGCTTCATTCATCTGTAATCCAGACACAGAGTACAATAGATGATGCCATGAATATCATAGAGATTGGTTAAGTTACATCAAAAGACAGGTATGCCCCTCCATATACAACCGCTGCTCCAGCGCAGATCGGGAACGATGCACACACTCCTGTCCCATGATATCCTATGAAGAACTGTCGCTCCGGCCGTCGCATACCGCATGACTCCTGACTCCTGATCCGCAGTGTCCAGACCTCCGCAAGACCGTAGGACCGCATGTGCGGCTAATGCCGTAACAAAGTGCCACTCTAGTAGAAAAAAATCCTCATGACAGCCTGCCAATGCTTAGACCCTGGGCTATGCATGAATTTGTTGACCTCTGAGACTGCAAGCTGAATATTGGGCCTCCTGTTGCATACATAAATAAGTCAGCTAAAGAGTGACACTAGTAGGATCACCAGCATCATGAAGACTCAATTTCAAACCTGCTTCCACCATGGGAGTGGCAATAGGTTTACAATCCTCAAGTCCAAACTTACATAGCAATGTCTCTATGTAACTTGTCTGACACACGGCAATACCACCATCACACTGCTTAAATTGTATAATGATGCAACAGCCCCAAATATTTTATCTTGAAAATAGCATTCAAATCAGCCTTAAATTCGACAACATGTCTCTCATTTGTCCACTAATCAGCAAATCATCCACATAGAGAACCATAATGAGAAGTACATCACCCTCATGCTTTACATGCAATGTGCTTTCTGCTGGATTGTTACGAAAGCCTCACTTGACCAAATGAGTGTCAGCCTTCTCATACCAAGCACAAGGAGATTGCTTCAACCCATACAAAGCTTTCTTACATTTGCACACTTTATCTTCTTGCCCTTTAATGACAAACCGCAAGGCTGCGTTCATAAACTTCCTCAAATATGTCACCATTCAAGAGAGCAATAACAATGTTTTGACTTATGTACATCCCAACAAAAATGAGTTGCCAATGCACATAGAAAATGCACAGTATTCATTCGACAAGTGGGAGCGAAAGTCTCTTCATAATCTATGCCTTTTTGTTGTGCATCACCCTTTGCAACAAGTCGAGCCTTATAGCAATCAATCTCACCATCCGGCTTGCGTTTCAACTTGTAAACCCACTTCATACCAATGGCCTTTTTTCCAGGAGGCAAATCACACAACTTCCATGTGTCATTTTCTGTAAGTGCATCATATTCAGATTGCATGGCAACCATCCAATTCTTTGCATTCTGCACTTCATCAAAAGACAGAGGTTCCTCAACATCATGTAAGATAGACACAACCAAAGAATAACAATCTGATGCATAAGATACATGGCAAGAACCTGAACGAGTACGACTATACAAAGGTGCATCCAATTGCACCAGCCATTTTGGCATACCTCTAGTTTGCTCATTCTCAACCCTTTCCTCACCAAGTACATCATGTACATCTACATCAGTAATAGGTTGATATGTAGCATTTTAAAACACCCATAGACTGTAAATTTACCTCATTGGAATTTACATTCAAACTTCCACCGCTGAAAAGAGGCAACAAAGTGTCATAAATGTCATGTGTGCCTACATTATTGTCTCTAGTACATGACAGCAAGGGCTGAACAGAATCTTCACAAACACAACATCCCATGAATCCAAGATACACTTTGTTTGCAGATGATACAACCTGTAACCTTTGCTTTTAGCACTTTAACCAACAAAAATACATTTAAAAGCCTTATCATCTAATTTTCTGCGCTGTGTTTGTGGCACCAAAGCATATGCCAAACAGCCAAAAACACGCATGTGCTCAATAGAAGGCTTTCTATCATGCCATGCTTCATATCGAGTAATAGACTGCAAAGCTTTCGTAGGACAACTGTTAAGTACATATGTGGCACACATGATGGTCTCAAGCCAAAACAAATGCGGCAAAGCTTGACTTTTGACCATAAATTGTGCCACTTTCGTAAGTAACATGTTTTTCCTCTCAGCAACACATTTTGCTGAGGCATATAAGGCATTATATGTTGGTGTTTTATCCCATGACTAGCCAAAAATGCACTAAATGCATGAGACATGTACTACCCCTCGATCGGAAGGGAGGGTGCCCAAAGTACATTTTGAGACATTTTCACTCATAGCCAGAAATTGTTTGAAGCACATAAACACTTTGGACTCAGCTTTACGTGGATATGTCCATGCATGCCTGGAGTAATCATCAATGAAAGTCATGAAGTATAGATAATTGCCCAAGGACAGAGTGTGCATGGGCCCACAAACATCCTATGCACAAGCCGCAACCTGCATGTGGCCCTAACTGAACCATCCTTTGGAAACTTAGAACACCGGATCTTACCAAAAATACAGCCTTCACAAACATGTTTGACAGGTTCTTCAAGAGGCGCAAAGAAGCAACCATATCAGATTTCTACAAACGCAGCAAACTAGTAAAATTCAAATGCCCAAAACGTGCATGCCAAAGTTTTGCATCTGAAATAGCCTTAGAATCCACAACTACATTTGCAAAATTCTTCCCGCATTTTTCATACAAAGTGAGCTTATACAACCCATGGCATCAAATGCCAGATGCAACAATTTCATCAGCAAAACTGAGATCATGTACTATACATCTGTCATCCACAAATTTGACTACAAGATCAAGTCTAGCAAGTGAGATACAGACAAAAGATTCTTCTTGATCCCAAGTACATGCAATGCATCAACAACTGCAAAAAAAAACTGCCATTTGCAGCAATAAGCACAATCTTTTCAACTCCCTTGATCGGATAAGAGGCATTGTTTGCACAAGTGATTGAATTCCCATGAGGGACATCCTTGAGAGAGGTAAACAAGTCATGATGAGAGGTAATGTTCTTTGTAGCACCAATGTCAAAGTGCCACACATGAGCATCTTGTTAGGGAATATGACATAGCTAAGTAGATATTTGAGTAGTATACTTAATGGAGAGAGATAATTTTTCGCACAAGAGAGATTATAGAGTAGAGAGAGAGAGAGAGAGAGAGAGAGAGAGAGAGAGAGAGAGAGAGAGAGAGAGAGAGAGAGAGAGAGAGCACACAATATTCGTGGCTCACCCAATATGGGCTACATCCACAGAAAATCAGCCACTCAATGGCTTTAGTACTTCAAAACAAGAAGTAGATTACAAAGGAATTATACCCTTTTGGAGCTCTCGCCTTGCTTCACTCTCACCACCTCACACCCACCTTGTTGCATCAACTTCACAGTGCATCATAGTGCCCCAAAATATTCCTTTTCTTCCACTTGGATATTGATCTCCAAACCAAACTTGTGATGACTGCTTTCCATCCTGGCTTCTTATCCTTGAATGTCAATTGAAGATGAGAAAAAGCTCTCAACTTCTTCTTGTTAACCACCTTTAAAAACATGTCTGCAAGATTTTCACTTGTATGCACCTTTCCTAGCTTTAGTTGTCCCTCTTTGAAAAAAGTGCATATAAAGTGATATATCACCTCAATGTGCTTTGTCCTTGAGTGAAAGGCTGAGTTCTTTGCAAGATGGATAGCACTTTTTCTATCACTCTACAAGACACATTTGTCGCGATTGAATCCAAACTCTTGTAAGAATCTATGAAGCCATAGAATTTCTTGCGGCTTGCCTCTGCCATTGCTACATACTCTGCTTCCATGGTAGAAAGTGATACCACTTTCTGCAGGTTTGAAAATCAGCTTATTGCCTCCAATCGTGAAGACATAGCCAGTAGTGCTCCTTTGAGTGTCTTTGTCACCTTCCATATCTGCATCAGCATACGCTTGCAAGAAAATATTAGTTCCTCCAAACTACAAAGAATTTTTTTTTGTCCCTTTTAGATACCAAAGTATCCACTTCACAGCTTGTCAGTGTTCTTTACCTGGATTTTCCATGAATCTACTTACAATTCCCACTGCATGTGCAATGTTTGGCCTTGTCCATACCATAGCATACATTAGAGAACCTACAGCTGTAGCATATGGAACATTAGACGTATAGGCTATCTCCTCTTGTATCTTTGGGCACATATCCTTGGTTAGTTTAAAGTGACTAGCCAAAGGTGTAGAAACCGATTTTACATCTTGCATTGCAAACCTTTCTAGTACCTTCTTGATGTAATCCTCTTGAGATAGCTTTAGTTTCTTCTTTGTCCTATCCCTTGATATCTTCATACCAAGTATCCGCTTTGTAGCAACTAAATCTTTCATTGAAAAAGATTTAGATAGCTCCTCTTTTAGGTCTTTGATGTCCTACATGTTAGCACTTGCAATCATCATGTCATCAACATACAACATTAGGATGATGAACTTCCCATCTCCCAAATTCTTCGTGTAGACATAATGATCTGAGTTGCATCCTCGTTGCATCTCTTGAATCCGTGATCTGACTTTCACCAATCGAAGTTGACTTATGTTGGTGTTAGATTCATTTAGGTGTTCTACAATTGAACCATTCTCTATCATCTGTAGATTGAACAAGCGCTTCATGAGAAATACCTTATTGGATGATGATGGTATCTCGTAGAGGCTGTCAAGTCACTTCCAATCCTAAGTCGTAATCTAGTTAATCAAAACTAGATCCATCTATATTTCTATAATATTAAACTAGATCAATCCATAATGTGGTTTACTTAACAAGAATTAGCTCAACCAAAAGAAAGTAGTATAACTGCTTTGTTTTAGAAACCCAAAGTTATCTTAGAATTGAATCATTCTTGGTGGTTGACCCATCTTAGATTTGAACCTTTCTTGGTTATCAACTACGCATAGGCAAGGTATGAGCAAACAGTCACCAAAATATGCACCATTGGTTAGCTAGATTTGAGATGAAACACCCCCTATATAACCTAAAAGGGCTATGTAAACAGTTTATACGTCTATCATCAAAACAGTACCAAGTTGGAAAGCTTAACAGCTCCACATCAGCCAGGTATTTTGAGCTACTAAGTCGCCACCATAGGGTACAGTATTTTGATGCCCAAAGGTAGAATATATTCAATTTATGACACGGAAAAATACCCAAGTATTTCTATATTTTAACCACCCCCATGTGAGGCTTTCCAAAAAATACCTCAAAAATTTACAGAAAGCGGCCCAATTAAACCAACAACCTTGTTAAATGAAAAGTAAGCCTAGGGGAAGTAAAGAAATTGAATCATCATAGACAAGAGATCATAGGGAAGGAGCACATATTGCTCAATCAATCCCAATATACTCACCAGTCATAGAAGATTTTGAAAGGAGTGGTCTACCATAGTAATCATATGATCAGTAGTCCACAAAGGTTATCAAATGTCATTATTGAAAATTTGTACTCGACAGAGGAAGTCAAGTACCAAATTACTCAAACACATAATGCATCAGTAACTCAACAACAACAGAAATCAAAACTGACATATTTTAAGGGTGTTTCCCTACTATCAACAGTTCGGCAAGAATCTGACCCTAGTAGAAAACCAGAAACCAGAAAAAAGGAGCCGATTGCATGTATAATTTATCAACAAAATTTTGGCACCGACCTAAGATGGTCCGTTTTGTGCAACCATGTCTTTTGTTCGGCAAAGGTTAGACCAATTATAAGTAATCAATCCAAGATCTACATGTTGCACATAGTTCAAGCATCATAGCCTCAACAGTAGGTCTTTTTTTTATGGAATCTATTTATCTGAACCACATAGGGTCAATTTTTTACCGTTTTAAGAAGTTTGAGCATCATACAAATGCCCCCCATAGTGAATATACAAATTAATAGTAAGTGTGCCTAGGTCAGTATCAGATAGAAGATGTCAATCTCAAAAATGAATAAGAACCACCAAATCCATTTGAAGTATGCAGGATAGCATGACATCGTTCAAGTAATATGCATATTAATCACATATACCAGATCAATCATTACAAGATCAGTTTAATTTTTTTCTATAACAAAAAGATAAAACAGTTTAGCCTTAGCCACCATAGTCATCATCATCCTCTAGTCAAGGCAAAGAGCATCATATGAAAAGGTTTTAATTTTTTCAAAAAGAAAAAGAAAAAATAAGTTGGCCTCAACCATCTTGCTTCACAATAAATTGGGGGCTAGCAATAACATGCATATTAATGCTAAAATATACCAAATCCAAGTTGCCACAGTTACAAAAGCAACAATGCAAATAGATTTTGGCACCAACCTAAGAAGCTTCACCATTATAAAAGAGTTCCATACTGAAGAGAGCAAGACAGTAAGCAACTACAACCCTCACTCATAGAAAGCGAGACAAAACAAATTCAAGGCTAAGTGAGAGGAAGATTCAACCCTCACCTCAATAAATAGCAGAAGGTGGAAGCCAGTCCGGCTTGTAGCAAGAAAAAAATCCCCCAATTTTCTTACAAGATCAACTCGAGAAAGCTATGTTGTAATGCTTACTGTCATTGATAAACCACAAAGGGAAAAGGGCCATACAACACCTTAGGGCTCGAAATTGTTCAGCACGAGGCCATAATGGGGCTTACTTATCAAGAATTGGCTTAGAATTGAATCATTCTTGGTAATCGACCCATCTTAGATTTGAATACTTCTTGGTTATCAACCAAGCATTAGGCAAGTTAGGAGCCAAAAGTCACCAAAGTATGCACCATTGGTTAGCTAGGTTTGAGATGAAACACGCCCTATATAACCTAAAACGGCTATGTAAACAGTTTATATGTCTATCATCAAAACAATACCAAGTAGGAAAGCCTAACAACTCCATATCATCCAAGTATTTTGAGCCAATAAGTGGCCACCATAGGGTATAGTATTTCAAAGCCCAAAGGTAAGATATATTTAGTTTATGACGAGGAAAAATCCCCCAAGTATTTCTATATAAAATTTTCTTAACTGTCTCCATTCTATCTCCATGTGAGGCTTTCCAAAAAATACCGCAGAAATTTATAGAAAGCAGCCCATTAACCAGCAACCTTGTTAAATGAAAAGTAATCCTAGGAGTATAGTAAAGAAAATTGAACCATCATTGGCAAGAGTTCATAGGGAAGGAGAACATATTGCTCAATCAGTCCCAATATACTCACCAGTTATAGAAGATTTTGAAAAGAATTGGTTTACCACAGTAATCATATGATTGGCAGTCCACAAGGTTATCAAATTTCATGATTGTAGATTTGCACTCGATAGAGAAAATCAAAGACCAAATTACTCAAACACATTGTCATAAAATCTGATATCTAGCTTACCCAAATGATTTTCTCATATTAAACTGATCATTTAATGTGGGAGAATAAATGGAAACAAGAGTTAGAATTGAAACATGTGCTTCTAGACCTATCTTAGCGGGGGACCAAAAGGAGAGATGGTTGCATCTCAATACGGGTCCAAAAGGAGATGGTCTACCAAAGAGCAATGTGCAATAAGTCCTTCTAGACTTAGGTTACATTTCAATACGGGTCCAAAAGGAGGTAGTCTATCAAAGAGCAACGTGCATCTAATGGAGCTTAAAAGACCTTAGGGTTAGCTTCATTAAAGACTTCCAATGGTTAGTGTTAAAAGTCCTTTGACCTTGACCTTAGGCAAGCTAGGGCTAAGCTTGAGGTGGGAACCCGACCTAAGCTTGAGGTTCTTGTCGTGCTTGATGACTAAGGTGCTTGAGGTGCTTGTCATGCTTGATGACTAAGGTACTTGATGTGCTTGTCATATTTAATGAGGAAGGTGTTTGAGAAGGTTCCCATGCATGGGGGTAAGGTGCTTGAGTCAAAAAGAGACCCTACAAACTTAATGAGGAAGGTGCTTGAGAAGCTTCCCATGCATGGGGGGGTAAGGTGCTTGAGTAAAAAGAGACCCTGCAAACTTAATGAGGAAAGTTCTTGAGAAGCTTCCTATGCATGAAAGTCCCAAAGTTAGGGGAATCTTTGACTTAACCTTCCACTCACCCAAAGGGCATCCCTTTTGCCAAAGGACACATGGGACACATGTCAAACTCTCCCTATGCTTAACCACATGGTGTGCTTGAATGCTATTGGTTGGGCTAAAGAGGGGTCCAGTGAGCTTCTAGTTCCATCCAACAAATATCTAGATATTTTCAAGCTCTCTCTCTCTCTCTCTCTCTCTCTCTCTCTCTCTCTCTCTAAGAGGTAAGGTAGCTATAAGCTTGATTGCAAGATTTCACACCATTTGGTCAGCCAACTTGACAATTGGAGAGAATTTTGCAAATTCTAGCCAAAAACAAAGAAAAATGGTGAATTGGTGAAACATTGGCATTAAAACCTAATTTTGAGCACATATGCTTTGTGTACACATAAAGGAGAACCTTGGGCAAAAATTTAAGTTCATTCTAGTCAAAAAGACTTTATACTCATGTGATGTATTTTGGCCTAGATTAGACTCAAATTATACAAATGTGTATTCCCAAGTGGCATAGAGCATTGAGGGAGTCCATAGCTTAAATTTTATTGCATTTGGACCAAAATCTGAGCTTGAAAAGACCAGGAAACAATCCAAACATTCTACACACCCATTTTGGCCACAACTTGAACAAACTTGATTCCAAACTCAAGTCAGAGAATATTTGTGAAGTCCCTAAGTGTTAAACTACCTCTGGAGCAAGATCCATTTCAATTGGGTCAAAAAGACATTATATGCGTATAATGTGTTTTTGATGATATTGAACATCTTTTGAACTTCAAACTACACACGGGGTATGAGCACACTACTATAAGCACAAACCTGCAAAAACTTCTTCAAATTGGTTTGTGCTTATAAGATTTAGTTACATTTAGAAGTGTGCATGTTAACTGAGTCAACGTTAGTTAACAGAAGCTGCTAAATACCGAAGACGTACGGATGCACATCGAGGATGAATACAAACAAGCAGTAAAGATTGGAGTTACACATTGTCCACATTCTTCCAAAATGGTCATGTATTGTAAATTCCTGATTTATTTCAAGCCATTGTAATATTTTAATGTGTTACGAGCTCAATGGAGTTCCAAGCTGTAAAGAACAGGTCAGTTAGTGTACCTAGGTAGCAGATTCAGTAAGTGGTGGAGCTTTAAAGGCTTGGGTACCCGGACATTGCATATTTTTACCATAGGTATATAAGGCAGTGTGTAAAAGAAATTAGGGTTCTCAAGCTCATTTGTTGAGAGCACTCATTGATGAGAGCTCTTGAGGTGTGTGGCTATGGAGTCCTTGAGCTTCTCCTTGCTTATGTGACTTGGTTACCACTAATCAATGCTTAATTGTAAGGTCTCCGACCCCGAGCTAAAAGAACACCATTGTACCATGAAACAATCATAATGGAAAAAGTTACTATTTTTAGCAGTTTTCCAAAATCTGTGGATGCCATGATGTTTAGAATGTCATAAAGCTTCCAAAAGTAAATTAAAATAAATTTTGTGGAAATTTCCAAAAATAGTAAGTTTTTGGTCGTCCGACCCGTTTAGTTTTGACCATCTCGACAAACTGCACCCGTAACCCAAATTTGAAAAAAATGCATTTTCGGACACCCGGGGCTGCTAAATATGGCAGGTACTCGGACAGGTACACCTTAGTTAGAGCTTAGTATAGCAATTTACAACATTAAATTCCGATTCGTATCGTCCTTTTTAACCTAAAGTCAAAATGTCCTAAGGTTGTGTGGGAGCACCGGGGCTCGGGGGCTGTGTGGGAACAAAAGTCCCAGGCCATTGAGAGCTTGCTTTAGCAGCTAGGGGGCGTCCTCTCATCTCTAGGGAGTTGTGGGAAACTTGCCATGCTTGAGAGAGAGTGTGAGAGTCAATTAGACTAGCTAACTGGACACTTGGTAGGCATGTAACTGAGTTGCCTTGCATGAGTTGAGAGCTCCCTCAGATGTATTTAGCAGCATGGTTTGATTTTCAGCTTGGGAGAGCCTATATAAGAGTGTGCTCACACACACACACACACACAACACACACACACACACACACACACACACACACACACACACACACACACACACACACACACACACACACACACATATGCTCATACACACACACCTTGGGGAGGTGTTGCCGGCACACATAGCCTTTGGAGAAGGAGAAAAAGACGAAAGTGCTGCCCAATTCTCGCCACAAGAAGCTCCTTTGGATCAGCAAATTGATTCAAATTCAGCCCAAACTACGGTAACATAAAGCTAATTTCACGTTATGTTATAATTCTTCTATGGTTCTCATAATTCCACTGCTAGTATGCATAATCACAAATAAATCTCATTAGACACTCTCTAAATTGCTATATGATTAATTGCACATTGCACATTTTAATTTAATTGTCAATTATGAAAACAATTCCTCTCATAATTAGATTAATGTATGATTAGCAATAAGAGAATTATTCACTAAGTCATTATAGTTAATGATGATTGAAAGCCAGCAAGCAATGTGATAAGGTTGGTCTATTTCATTCTATTCACAATTTTATTCTAGCTATGTTTATATAAATTTGTTTAATTATTGTAATTATTGTAATGTAATTAATCCACAATTAATTCACTATGAAAAAGACTTACTATGCATGTTGTAAATCTCAATCTATGCATTGAAGCGAATCATCTATAAATCTCTAGTAAATGAAATTAGAAATTGAAATTTGCATACTTAATCCTCTCATTAATTAGATCCAATTCCCATAGAAAAGGTAAGGAGCTATCAAAAATTTCCTATGGCTTGAAGTAATCAAACCTCTCATATAAAGGAGTTTTCTTTATTGAAACTAATCCGTCTTTTGGTCATATGTGCTCTCGAATATTAGCTCTCTTTTTCCAAGTTGTCAATTTAAGTAGTGAGTATAATATGGCCCCAGTAAAGAGAACTCGTTTCGGTGGTTCCCACGACCGTGAGGCTGGGACAAGCAACACACATGGGAAGGGAAAAGCTCCCATGGTTAACCAAGTATCGGCCAACTCACGGAGCAATGACGAGGAAATTGTGGAGGTAGGTCACATTTTTAATTCAAGTTTTGCTCAATTTAACATTGCATTCGATAAGTAAAGAAAGAACATATCCCTAACATGTTGGAGAAATCCAACGGAGATCACAGCATTTGAATTGAAATATATTTTAATTTCCAAGTAGGAAAGAATGATTGTTGGATATACTGTTTGAGATAGGAAAGAATGTTTGCTAGGGAAAATTTAGCTCGGCCTGTTTATTTATATTTTCGATGTTCATACTAGTCCGAACCCCCTCCTTCACAGGGGTCAGAGTTCCTGGTTAAGGGCTCTTGAATCCACATCTGTTGGTTAAGCGGTGGATACCCACGTCTGCTGGTTAAGCGGTGGGAACCCACGTCTTGCATTCTATGTGGTGGGAATATCCACGTCTGTTGGTGACGGGAGCAAAGCGAACCCCGAACCCGACGGCCTCTAAAACACCGGGGACCAAATGGCGCACCTCGAGCCAGTCATGGTAAAGCAAACAGGGGCACCACCTAGCTTCAGCGGCTAGGACGCAAAAAACACACACACCATAACAAAGTTTTAATCCAAGAGAGATGGATGCTTGGGAGTAATGATGAAGAGGAAAGGGAATGAGATCAAGTGTGTGTGTGTGTGTGAGAGAGAGAGAGAGAGAGAGAGAGAGAGAGAGAGAGAGAGAGTGAGGGAGGGGGTATAGAGGCTTAGTACTTAGGCACCACAAAAGGATAGCGAATCCGCACACCCTTCACACATACACAAGCTCACTCCAAAACACAAGACTAGGTGGCGATTCCGCACACCTCACATGGGCAAAACATTGCAAGAAAACATACTCACAAAACCTCAAGCTTTATTTAGAGAATAAGGCGATGAAATGGGGAGCATAAGGTAGGGGAATGAGAAGGGAGAGAGTGGTAGAGCACATGGCAGATAGGTGGGAGTTGATGGCGAAGACTCGCACAAGGATTATGGCCATCATCCTTCATTTAGTTGCCTTCATCTTCCATAGCCAAGGGTGTAGAGGTCATGCTCAAGACAAGCATGGTGATTGCGGTGATGGTGATGGTGTGGGTGTGTGTGTGTGCACTAGGCACACACACTGCATAGTGTGTTCTTTGGTGATGTTGTGTGTGTGTGTTTAGTGTGATGGTGACCCTCTTTATATAGGGGAGGAGGGGGGAGGAATTCTAGAATTTAGAAATGAAGAAATCATTATCTACATAGGCCATGTGACTGTGGGCCCCGCTTGTCTGGCTGTGTGTATATGTGCCAGAACAGTAGTCTCATGAGAGAGAGACTAAGAGAGAGAGATGGGTTGATGAAAAAAAGTGAGAGGTGACATGGAGAATAAAGTAATTACAAGAGGGGAGAGAGGGGAGTGTGTTCAGAGATGAATCTGTGTGCAGATGTGTGTGAACACAAGAAAAATCAGGTAACCACGGGTGGGGATGGGTCTGTGGGCACCTTTATCAGTGAAACTGAGTGTGTGTGAGTGTGGGGGGAGGTTATTTAGCTACAAGACAAAAAATATGGCGCCCTTTAGAGAGAGAGAGGGGGGTATTTGGGTCATGGGATATGATAGGAGAGAGAAAGAGGGGGTGGGGTATACTATTTTGGAAGATAGGGTAGGTTGCATGTGAGTTAGGGTGCATTATTGGTGAGTTATAATGCATTATTGGTGAGAGGTGGGGTAGCTTGAGGGGAGAGAGAAAGGAGAAAGGACAAGGGGAAGAGAGAGGGGGTTGACCTTTTGAGTGGAGGAGAGGAAAAGGGACACACGGCGGGGCAACAATGAAGAAAAAGGAGGCAAGGTGGGGATGGGCTACCCCGCAGGCATGAGGTGGCCTATTTTACCTTTCTTATATATTTACATAATCATACTTTATTTTTTTCTTACTTTTTTCCAATGCCTTTTATCACTCCCTCCCTAAGAGGGGGTTTTCATGGGGTGGGGACGAGAGAAGAGGGGTATGGGAGCTTGGCTTGTGAAAAGCCCCCATCATTAGCCCTCCCCTTTTGGCTAGAGGCATTCATGTCTCTAGCTCATCTGTTTGATCATTATCGTCGGAGGTGGCGGCTGATGGTGTGTCCTCATCTGGAATGTCAATTGGTGGAGCCTGGTCAAATCGAAGAAAATAAGGTTTAAGTCGCCAACCATTTACCCTGGTTATTCCATCAGCCTCCATAAGCTGGTAGCTTCCATTGGCATACTTTTTCCTGATGATGAAAGGGCCTTCCCATTAGAGCAGGAGTTTCTTATCCTTGCGCGTGTCGAAGCAATTGTCGTAGCGGAGCACCAACATTCCTTTCTTCAATTCTTTTTTCCGGAGATGCTCGTTAAAGCTAAGCCGTCTATGCTCTGCTTGTGCTGCATAATAATTTATTGCTTCTTCTCTGTCCAGCTGCAGTCTTTCCAAGTTGATGATGTGATCTCTCAAATGCATGTTGGGTTGTTGAAGTTGGCTTGCCATTACTCTGAGACTTTGTAGTTGCACTTCAATGGGCAAGATTGCTTCCTTACCAAATACTAGATGATACGGTGTGAATCCCAAGGATGTCCGAAATGAAGTTCTGTAGGCCCATAAAGCTGGTAGTAGATACTTATCCCAATCTCCGGGATGATTTTTTACCTGCTTGGTAATAATTTTAGAAACCATTCCATTTACCTTTTCAACTAGGCCATTACATTGAGGGTAATATGGTGAAGAGTGCCTCCTTGTAATACCCAGTTTCTGCATTAATTCTCCTACCAAGTCTGCTCTGAGACCTGGCCCTCTATCAGAGATGATCTCTAAAGGTGTGCCAAACCTACAGCATATGTGCTCGTAGATAAATTTAGCTACCTCTACCGCTGTGATTCTAGTGGTGGCTGTAGCCTCTGCCCATCTAGTCATGTAGTCGACCCCTATGATAATGTAGAATTTTCCTGAGTTGGCCCTAGGTAATGGCCCAATGGCATCGATACCCCATTTTTCAAATGGGCCATATGAGAGAATAGGTGTCTGTGGTTCAGGCATAAGTGACCTAGTGCTGGCTTTTTGACACAACTTACATGTTTTGCACCAGTGGTGTACATCACGGTTGAGGCTAGGCCATATGAAGCCTACCTGCAAGATTTTCCTACTTGTTATGTCTAGGGAAATGTGACCACCACAAAACCCGTCGTGACAGCTAGCAATTACTCCCGTGATTTCGTGAGAGAGAGGGACCTTCCTGAGTATTTGGTCCTTACCCTTACAGTACAAACCATCATTGATGAGTCGATACCTTGTGGCCTTCCGCGTCAGCCATTGCTTTTGTCCCTTTGTTAAATCTGATGGGCATTCCCCTGTTTCCAAAAAATGCATGATGTCAGGCAAGGCATCACTGCCTTGAAATAGAGGGAGCTTTAGTTTTATTGCTCCAACCACCACTTCCTGTAGTCTTTCACTTGCTAGGGCATCTGCTTCTTGGTTTTGAGCCGTTGGGATATGGTGTATTTGAACTTCTTCAAACTTACCCAACAAGGTTTCTACACCACTTAAGTGAGTCCTTAAACTAGGATTCTTGCATGTCCATGCTCCATTTACTTGCCTTACCAGAAGTAGAGCATCCCCAAATACATTAAGGCGTTGTACACCTTGCGAGACGCACCATTGTAGACCCTTGGTTAGTGCTGCATACTCAGCTTCATTGTTCGAATGTGAATCTAACAATTGGCCCAACGAAAATACCTTTGTCCCTTTGACATTAAAGACCACTATGCCTGCAGCTGCTTTGTCGGACGCTCGCTTGTAGGCTCCATCAAAGTAGAGAGAGTATGCTCCTTCTACCATCGGTGGTACTGGAGGTAATCGGACTTCTCCTTCCTTAGATTGCTTATCCTTCCTTTCAAAGACTTGGTAGGTCATGAGTCCCCCCAAAACTTGCCCTTGTCGTGCTTTCTACCTGTACCGTGTAGTCAAACTCTTGCAGACGAACTAGCCATTTAGTAATTCTAGCAGACACATCCATGTGTTGTACAACATAGGGAAATATTTCATCCGTGGTTAGAATCACAAATTGCTTAGGCAGCAAATATGACCTAAACTTTGTAGTTGCAAATCTAAGAGCTAGGACTAAGTGTTCCACATGGGTGAAACCTTTCTCTCCTGCTGTCATCATTCGACTAGAGAAGTAGATTGGCCTCATGAAAGATGTCGTCGTATCCTTTTGGAGTAGCACAGCCCCCAATGAGTCATCACCAACACTTGAGGTGACATAGAATTTTTCATCCCACTTAGGTGGTGAGATAGTTGGCAGAGTGGCTAAGACCCCCTTTACCTTGTTGTAGTGATGTTCGCTTTCCTCGTCCCAAGTGAAAGTTGATCTTTGAGTGAGTTGTTGCAGTGGTAGAACAAGTTGTGATAGTAGATGTATGAATCTACTTAAGTACCTCACCTTCTGTAGAAAAGAGACCAGTTGACGTGCGGTCGTTGGTGAAGGTAGGGCTATGAGTGCAGACACCTTACTTGGGTCGGCGTTAATACCTTTTGCTGAAATTTCATGGCCTAGTAGAATGACTTTACTCTCCCCAATGTGGCATTTATCCACATTTAATTGCCCGCCTAGGCTCTGCAACCTAGCCAAACCTTCAGTTACCTTTTCTAAATGTGAAATACGGGAGCTATATATACAAAAATCATCAATGAACACTCTTATGGATGTTCCAAAGAACGGTTGAAAAACATATGTGACATATCTTTGGAAATGTAGCAGGTGCATTTGTGAGACCAAATGGCATAACCCTGTATGCAAAAAAACCCCATGGCATGATAAAAGTGGTTTTTAGCTGATGTTCCAAGGCTATGCGTATTTGAAAGTATCCAGAATAACCATCACAGACGGTATAGCATTCAAAACCCGCTACTTCATTCAGATTTCATCCAAGAAAGGGAGAGGAAAGTGGTCTCTCTTTGTAGCTCTCTTTGTAGCTGCATTTAGTGGTTTGTAGTCAACACAGACCCTCCACTTACCATTCTTTTTAGGCATCACCACTACGGGTGACACCATTCTGAGTTTTCTATAGGATAGATGAATCCCGCCTCCAGCAGTTTCCTTACCTCGGCCAAGAGTGCCTTTTCTTGTATGACCCCCAGTCGTCGTAGCTTTTGCACAACTGGTTTTTCCCTTCCTTCAGCTTAATATGATGTTCCACCACTGTAATGCCTGTGATTCTTTCATAGTTGTCAATGAACAGGTTAGGAAATCCCATCAACATTTGCAAAAAACTATCTTTCTCCTTAAGTGTTAATTCCGTAGACAACATACCCTTCAACCTACTTCCTCCTAGGCCAGGTGATTTTCTCTCCTCTTCATTGGGTTTCCCTTTTGGTGATGGATCACCAGTTGTGCTTACCCTTTGTGGATCCTTCATAATGATACCCATCACATCAATGGAACTGTCACTTTTGTCGATGGATGTGGTCTCCTCCTAAGAACTGGAAGATTCGCTAGTGGTTTCATCTGCCGATGTTTCCAGATTCATTTGCTTCTGCTTGCCAATCCTCATGTCGTAGTAGATTGTCTCCCCTTTCTTACCGGTCATGCGTAGAAGGCCAGTACCCCAGTCCTGTTTTGCCTTCATGGCCATCAACCATGGCCTTCCCAAAATTAGTGGATAGCCCTCCCCCTTAGTAGGCATTACAAAAACATCTACCTCTACCTCAGTGTTGAAAGCTTTGATTTTCACGGCACTTACCACACCCACACACTTTACTTTTGCGTTGTTTGCCATCTTTGCCTTGCATGGAGAAGGCCTGTCAACCTCGAGCCCTAATCGAAGCATCATAGCTTCGCTCATTACACAGATTTGTGCACCTCCATCAATGTAGGTGTTTCCAACCCTCTTTCCTTTTATGTTTACGTCGACAATTGGAAGGATGTCATCCATGTTGCATCCTGAAATTGCTCCTGCTACCTTTGTTTTGGAGCGTCTTGTACTTACCATTTTTTACCATTGTCGCCTTACTTTTGGTGCAAGATGTAGCAGATGTGGCCATGTAATCTTCGGTCCTTGCTCTGCCACATCCAATGTTAGATCATAGGGCTTAGAACTTTCCCCTAGCTGGAAGTCGGTGATGCCCAATTTCCGTCGTGGCCTGGATGGCCTCTTGCTAGTTTCTCCTCTCATGCTTCTCTCATCATGTGATTGTGTAGCTTTCTCCCTCCTAGCTCTTTTCACAGTCATGGCTTCAAGTGGTTCTAAAAAGGTTACCTTCTCCTTAACCTTGTCCCTCTCCTTTGCTTTGGGTGGATCCACTACTACGGCTTTTCCTTTCTCTTCTAGCCTTATGATGTTTACAGGGCGATCAGGTGGTGGGGCTGGTGGAAGAGGTGGGATGGATGCTTGTAGTGGTGTCTGGGGTGGACGTAGAATTTGTGTTGGTGGGGGTGGTGCTCGGGGTGGGGGTGTTCTTTCTCTAGGGGGTGACAATTGGTTCCTCCTACCTCCTCTATTATAGTTTTGTCGTGGTTTGGGATAGTAGTACATACCGTGACCGTCTTCTCCGCAGTTGTAGCAATGATACTCCCTGTTTTGTCTTCGTGCTCCTCCAGGGTCTTGATCTCTTTCTTGACTCCTCCCTTGTTGTATTAAGTGGACAGACAAATTCTGTAGCTGGTCAGTAATATGGGCCAACATATCTTGTTGGTCATCTCTTACCCCAAGAGCCGGTGGTGGTGGTGGAATGGTGGTTGTCGTAGTTGCTGGTCGATGTGATGTTGCTGTTTCTGTTGACTCAGTTTCTTTGTCTTTCATTTGCATATTCTTGTCCTTAAGGCGAGCAATCTCAACGGCTAACTCGTATGTAGCCGGGAATCTACCTTTCACCTTCTCCATGAGAAGTGGCCATAAGCCATGCGTGAACCGATCTTTTTTTAGGAAATCGGGTGCGGCTTCCCCCCTTGCCAGCGACTCAACCCACCGTTCCCACAAATCTACAAATTTGGACTCATACGTGGCATATTCTAAAAGACCCTCCTGCTTCAAGTCTCTCAACTTGTCCCACAACTTTTTTGAAGTGGTACCTCCCCCAAAGAGCCTCTTAAAAGCGGTTTTTAAGGGTTCCCAGTCATCCTTGGTTGCTTGTGGAAGTGCATTGTACCATGATCTAGCTTCTAGCTTCATGAGATGCTTAAAGATTCTAACCCAGGATTCATCCGTATCTTTGTTGCTCACTACACATGCTACTTCAAAGTCATCTAGGAAGTCTGTTACCAAATCCTCCCCTTCTTTCCTTTAAATGTTGGAAATGCTACACTTGCCATGATTACTGAGAGAGAGCTAGAAAGACACACTGCTTAACTTGCAAAAGTTTTTTCTTCTTTACAAGGAGGCGTGTATACCCTCTTATACTAGGACATAGATTAAAACTTCAAACGGTACATTGCCTTGTACCAAAGGTAAGACAAATGGTTGATCTGATGCCAGAAACCTCAAAAAATCGCTCCCCACCCAGCATGGTGTCAATGACGTGCTGGTAGTGAGCCTTCAAATCTAGTATTACCTTGATTGAGTGTACACGTGTTGGTATGTGTGATCTGTCTTGAGGTAGGTTGTACTGATTCATGTGAAGCTTAGAGGTGCTTAGTCATTGTCCAAGCTTGTGGGAGGGGGTGGTGTTCTTTCCTGAAACAAACTCAGTAGATCCCTAGTTTCTCTAGTGAGAGTGTGAGCCAATGATTCCGTTATCTGTACTGCAGCATCAGGTGCGACTTGAAAACTGACTGTGATAATTACCTCGGTGACTTGAGTTACCCGATTCTCAAAGTAGAATAGTGTTGATTCTCTATTGTGTAGAGATCCTTCCATTTTTTTGTTGTGGGTTGGTTGTAGGTTGCGGACATGGTTTCGACCTTCTCCTTCTTCTTCTTGGCACTTGGCCTATGTATATCCACTGGGTTTGGCGTGTTGGTTGACTCTCCCAGCAAATCAATTACCGTTACGCCTGGCACTCGAGCTTCGATGGAGATGCGGAGTTCGTCTAGTTGTGCTTGGAGATCTTCTTCTTCTGTCGTCCAATTAGCAAATCCTGCTAGCCATTCATCCATTCACAATAGTTTAGGGGTTTCAGTCTTGTAAACTGAAGGGTTTCATGAAAAGATCCTCAGTGGGGGCACCAAATGACGGGAGCAAAGCGAACCCCGAACCCCAACGGCCTCTAAAAAACACCGGGGACCGAATGGCGCACCTCGAGCCTGTCTTGGTAAAGCAAACAGGAGCACCACCTAGCTTCAACGGCTAGGACGCAAACAACACACCACCATAACAAAGTTTTCATCCAAGAGAGATGGATGCTTGGGAGTAATGATGAAGAGGAAAGGGAATGAGATCAAGTGAGAGAGAGAGAGAGAGAGAGAGAGAGAGAGAGTGAGGGAGGGGGTATAGCGGCTTAGTACTTAGGCACCACAAAAGGATGGCGAATCCGCACACCCTTCACACATACACAAGCTCACTCCAAAACACAAGACTAGGTGGAGATTCCGCACACCTCACATGGGCAAAACATTGCAAGAAAACATACTCACAAAACCTCAAGCTTTATTTAGAGGATAAGGTGATGAAATGGGGAGCATAGGGTAAGGAATGAAAAGGGAGAGAGTGGTAGAGCACATGGCGGATAGGTGGGAGTTGATGGCGAAGACTCGCACGAGGATTATGGCCATCATACTTCATTTAGTTGCCCTTCATCTTCCATAGCCAAGGGTGTAGAGGTCATGCTCAAGACAAGCATGATGATTGCGGTGATGGTGATGGTGTGGGTGTGTGTGTGTGTGCACTAGGCACACACAATGCATACTGTTTTCTTTGGTGATGTTGTGTGTGTGTTTAGTGTGATGGTGACCCCTCTTTATATAGGAGAGGAGGGGGGAGGAATTCTAGAATTTAGAAATGAAGAAATCATTATCTACATAGGCCATGTGACTGTGGGCCCCACTTGTCTGGCTGTGTGTATATGTGCCAGAACAGCAGTCTCATGCGAGAGAGACTAAGAGAGAGAGATGGGTTGATGAAAAAAAGTGAGAAGTGACATGGAGAATAAAGTAATTACAAGAGGGGAGAGAGGGGAGTGTGTTCAGAGATGAATCTGTGTGCAGATGTGTGTGAACACAAGAGAAATCAGGTAACCACCGGGTGGGGATGGGTCTGTGGGGCACCTTTATCAGTGAAACTGAGTGTGTGTGAGTGTGGGGGAGGTTATTTAGCTACAAGACAAGAAATATAGCGCCCTTTAGAGAGAGAGGGGGTATTTGGGTCATGGGATATGATAGGAGAGAGAAAGAGGGGGTGGGGTATACTATTTTGGAAGATAGGGTAGGTTGCATGTGAGTTAGGGTGCATTATTGGTGAGTTATAATGCATTATTGGTGAGAGGTGGGGTAGCTTGAGGGGAGAGAGAAAGGAGAAAGGACAAGGGGAAGAGAGAGGGGGTTGACCTTTTGAGTGGAGGAGAGGAAAAGGGACACACGGCGGGGCAACAATGAAGAAAAAGGAGGCAAGGTGGGGATGGGCTACCCCGCAGGCATGAGGTGGCCTATTTTACCTTTCTTATATATTTACATAATCATACTTTATTTTTTTCTTACTTTTTTCCAATGCCTTTTATCACTCCCTCCCTAAGAGGGGGTTTTCATGGGGTGGGGACGAGAGAGAGGGGTATGGGAGCTGGCTTGTGAAAAGCCCCCATCATTAGCCCTCCCCTTTTGGCTAGAGGCATTCATGTCTCTAGCTCATCTGTTTGATCATTATCGTCGGAGGTGGCGGCTGATGGTGTGTCCTCATCTGGAATGTCAATTGGTGGAGCCTGGTCAAATCGAAGAAAATAAGGTTTAAGTCGCCAACCATTTACCCTGGTTATTCCATCAGCCTCCATAAGCTGGTAGCTTCCATTGGCATACTTTTTCCTGATGATGAAAGGGCCTTCCCATTAGAGCAGGAGTTTCTTATCCTTGCACGTGTCGAAGCGATTGTCGTAGCGGAGCACCAACATTCCTTTCTTCAATTCTTTTTTCCGGAGATGCTCGTTTAAGCTAAGCCGTCTATGCTCTGCTTGTGCTACATAATAATATATTGCTTCTTCTCTGTCCAGCTGCAGTCTTTCCAAGTTGATGATGTGATCTCTCAAATGCATGTTGGGTTGTTGAAGTTGGCTTGCCATTACTCTGAGACTTTGTAGTTGCACTTCAATGGGCAAGATTGCTTCCTTACCAAATACTAGATGATACGGTGTGAATCCCAAGGATGTCCGAAATGAAGTTCTGTAGGCCCATAAAGCTGGTAGTAGATACTTATCCCAATCTCCGGGATGATTTGTTTACCTGCTTGGTAATAATTTTAGAAACCATTCCATTTACCTTTTCAACTAGGCCATTACATTGAGGGTAATATGGTGAAGAGTGCCTCCTTGTAATGCCCAGTTTCTGCATTAATTCTCCTACCAAGTCTGCTCTGAGACCTGGCCCTCTATCAGAGATGATTTGTAAAGGTGTGCCAAACCTACAGCATATGTGCTCGTAGATAAATTTAGCTACCTCTACCGCTGTGATTCTAGTGGTGGCTGTAGCCTCTGCCCATCTAGTCATGTAGTCGACCCCTATGATAATGTAGAATTTTCCTGAGTTGGCTCTAGGTAATGGCCCAATGGCATCGATACCCCATTTTTCAAATGGGCCATATGAGAGAATAGGTGTCTGTGGTTCAGGCATAAGTGACCTAGTGCCCGACTTTTGACACAACTTACATGTTTTGCACCAGTGGTGTACATCACGGTTGAGGCTAGGCCATATGAAGCCTGCCTGCAAGATTTTCCTACTTGTTATGTCTAGGGCAAAGTGACCACCACAAACCCCGTCGTGACAGCTAGCAATTACTCCCGTGATTTCGTGAGAGAGAGGGACCTTCCTGAGTATTTGGTCCTTACCCTTACAGTACAAAACATCATTGATGAGTCGATACCTTGTGGCCTTCCGCGTCAGCCATTGCTTCTATCCCTTTGTTAAATCTGATGGGCATTCCCCTGTTTCCAAAAAATGCATGATGTCAAGCAAGGCATCACTGCCTTGAAATAGAGGGAGCTTTAGTTTTATTGCTCCAACCACCACTTCCTGTAGTCTTTCACTTGCTAGGGCATCTGCTTCTTGGTTTTGAGCCCTTGGGATATTTGAACTTCTTCAAACTTACCCAACAAGGTTTCTACACCACTTAAGTGAGTCCTTAAACTAGGATTCTTGCATGTCCATGCTCCATTTACTTGCCTTACCAGAAGTAGAGCATCCCCAAATACATTAAGGCGTTGTACACCTTGCAAGACGCACCATTGTAGACCCTTGGTTAGTGCTGCATACTCAGCTTCATTGTTAGAATGTGAATCTAACAATTGGCCCAACGAAAATACCTTTGTCCCTTTGTCATCAAAGACCACTATGCCTGCAGCTGCTTTGTCGGCGCTCGCTCGTGTAGGCTCCATCAAAGTAGAGAGAGTATGCTCCTTCTACCATCGGTGGTACTGGAGGTAATCGGACTTCTCCTTCCTTAGATTGCTTATCCTTCCTTTCAAAGACTTGGTAGGTCATGAGTCCCCCCAAAACTTGCCCTTGTCGTGCTTTCTACCTGTACCGTGTAGTCAAACTCTTGCAGACGAACTAGCCATTTAGTAATTCTAGCAGACACATCCATGTGTTGTACAACATAGGGAAATATTTCATCCGTGGTTAGAATCACAAATTGCTTAGGCAGCAAATATGACCTAAACTTTGTAGTTGAAAATCTAAGAGCTAGGACTAAGTGTTCCACATGGGTGAAACCTTTCTCACTAATTTCACTTGTGTGTTTATATTTTTGTGAATTTTGGATGTGTGTGCATGAAGAAATGTGTTCATTATTCCCTAATTTGTCATCGTATCTTGCCAAAGGTGCATTTACACACTTTAATTTCACAATAACCCCTTGCTAATTTCACTAATTTTACTAATTTACACACTAATTTGCTACAAAGGATTGGAGCTTTCAACCGTTCAATCGATCTTCATTGGAAAGGTAATCAAGGTGGTATTCTCAACCTCCCTAGAATCTAAAGATGTGTAGAATTGTGTAGAGACTCCACCATGATGCAATGTGATGTCAATGCTATGTTATTGCAATGCAATGTTGAGGCTATGTTGCTTTGAAAATTTTTGGATTGTTCGTTTTCATGCTGTCGTTATGCCGAAATTTTCTAGATTTGGTGACGTATGAAATTGATAAGTTCAATTGCTAATTGGTGATTGTGCATTGCTAATTGTGTGCATAGTTGATCTAATTGCATGTTCGAATGGTCAATTGCAAGTGTGTGTGCACTAAAATCAAGTGTGTGTGCATTTTAATTGACTGTGTGTATGCCTAATTTTAGGTGTGTGTGCACTATTTTTCCCTTGATTGTGCACTTAAAAATCAATGTGTGCTTAATGATTTTTCAATTGTGATGATCTATTTGTGTTGTGCTCAAGCCCAACTAGAGATTTGTGAAATTACATTGCAATTTCGACAAGATTTACCCTTTTGTGTGTGCACCTAAAGATTGGTAAAAACTGTCAATTTTATTAGTGTGTGTGCGCCTAAAAAGTGCTTAATGTGCATGATTAATTCATGTTTTGATTGCATATTTGATGTGTGTAATGGTAATTGCTACATTTTTTAGCTCAAAACAGGATTTACACACTCCAAATGCGTCAAATTTTGACCTAATTTTGTCGATTTAATTGCCTAGTTTGGATTTTATTGATCATATTATGTAGCAATTGAATTGATTTGCTTTTTGTGATTTTATTTGGCTGCACTAATCTCCTATGTGTGGAGAATTTTTAGAAATTTTTTGGGTATTTTTTTGCTAATCTTTGTATTAATTTTGCTTAATTTCATAAAAATTAGACATCTTGCGATCTTTACGAGTTGTTTTAAATGTGTGTTTTACGGTTTGATTTTGAGCGCATTTGGGCTTTCGTTTGTCAAAATTTGAGCATTCTTGATAAAAACTGCTATTTTTGGTGTGCTTACGCATGTCGAAAGTGTTCAATTGTGATTGCCGATGATTTTTAGCAATTTCTAGAAAATTTTTTGGAAAATTTTTGGATTTTTTGTGGCATTTTTGGGATTTTTGGATGATTTTTGGTGTTCTTGGTGATTTTCGGCCTAATTTTGGCACTTTCAGACGTTCAAAAATTAGAAAAAGTGATTTTTGAGCTTTGATGCGGATCGCCGTATTTTTGGAACCTTGGTGTGCGGTCTGATACGGCGTTGACGTTCATGGAAAACTCGAAGATGATTTTCATTTTTTTGCGGGCTCGCGTTGCCGTGCCGAAAAGTGTTCTCTCTCTCTCTCTCTCTCTCCCTTGTCACTTCCTCCTGCACACCAACTGCAGCACGCCACGTCTGTAGCGACAAGTCTCTCTCTCTCTCTGTCTCTCTCTCTCTCTCTCCACGTCTCGTACTACGCATCGGGTCACTGTCATTCTCTCTCTCTCTAACTTTCTCTCTCTCGTTTCCCTCCTCTGTACGTGTGAACGTCGTCAACCACCACACACACACACATGCGTGAACGCACCCCTGCACACACAATTCATTAAGCAACAAGAAGACAAGAAAAAAGGGGGGGACCTCTCTTTCTCTCTTTCGTCAAAGGTTGCCCTCCTGGAGCCTTGTCTTTTTCCTTCTTTTTTTTGTCATTGACTTTTTTATTCATTTTATTTTTTTTTATTTTCGATTTCATTTCGTTTCATTTTCATTCCCTTAAATTTCATTTCATTTCAATTCAATTTCATTTTCATTTCATTTATTTGTATATTAGACAAAAAATAAAAATAAAAACAAAAACAAAATACAAAAAAACACAAAGAAACCTTTAAATATCACAAAAAAAAAACAAATTAAAATTAAAAAAAAGGTTTTAAAATTTACAAGAAGTCAAAAAACTCATCAAAATTTATTAAAAATTCAAAAACCTTATTGAAAACCAAAAATGACACAAATAAATTCTTAAAAATTGTAGAAAATTCATAAAAGCTCAAAAAAATCATTAAAAAGTCAAAAATTGATCGAAAAAATCACACTAAATCGTAAAAATTTCAAAAAACCTTCAAAAAATCATAAAAAACAAAATTCATAGAAAATTACTAGAAAAAATTCTTTAAAATCAAAAACTTTTTCAAAAATTTTATAGAAAATCATAAAAAATACTTAAAAGTTAGAAAAAAAAAAACAAAATTTCTCAATTAATTAATAAAAATAAAAAGAAAGTCGTCAAAAGAGCCAGAAGAGGTTGAGAAGCATAATCACACACCATAAACCGTGCAAAAGCGGAAGCAAGTCAAAAAAAGGCAAAGCCAAG
>NW_028221938.1:0-59759 GCF_014529385.1 Adiantum capillus-veneris | reverse complement strand
TTGTTTGATGGGTCAGACTTTGCGGCATGGAGAGAGTGTATGCTTGATGCATTGTACACAGCGAGGGTTGCATCGACCATTGAGTGGTGATGCAGGTAGACCTTTCAAACATGTCTGACGATCAGTGGCACGAGCTAGAGGAGATAGCACTATCTACACACTCTCTTTGCACCTTGCAGAATCTGTATATGCTCTTGTTATGCATGAGACTACTATGAGAGCACTTTGGCGCAGATTACATGATATGTATGATAGATCTGAGTCATCACGGACTTGTGTGAGACATGTACATTCACGAGCACGCCGACAGGTGACATGTTGGTATTGTGGTCATTCTGGACACGTTAGACGGCGTTGTTTTCGTCGTATGTGACATCGTAGGAGACATGGCAGTCTCAGAGATGTATGTAGTGATGCCATGGGCTCAGTTGCTTTGACAGTTGAGGCACATGTAGTGTCGGAGTATACTAGTGACGGGGATGTCACTTTTACCTCGAGCTATGCACGAGATGCTATACATGTGGATAGTGCACTCCCTTCGCAGTGGTTGCTAGACGCAGATGCTATGTTTCATGTCACGCCGCATCGTGCATGGTTTTGTAGCTATTCTAGCGGGATGCTTGGCAGTGTACGTTTGACCGATGGATCGGTGCATGCGATAGCAGGTGCAGGAGATGTGAGACTGTCATTACCGAGTGGTGCATCTTACTTGTTACGACATGTGCGCTATGTACCAGATTTGACAGTGAGTTTGATCTCGATTGGTCAGCTTAGAGATTGTGGATGTCAGATTTCGCTACGAGAGCGAGATTTTGTGATGCATTTGGGTTCGCTAGTGATTGCAAGAGGTGCCAGGAGTGGTACAGGTTACCCATTGCATGTGGATCATGTGAGAGACGGTATTGTCCTATGATCATGCAGCCAGGTAGAGAGCGAGAGAGCAGGCGAGTCTCTTTTGCTCATGGGTTGCAGGATACTTTGCATGGAGTGCAGAGTAGTGAGCTCGTTGTGCACACAGTTGGGGCACGACTTGAGCAGTCACACAGAGAGGTGACAGAGTCAGACATGCATGCTTTGCTAGTGACTGAGCAAAGCAGAGAGTCAGTTGTGCAAGATACTTCTATGCAGGATAGACAGGTAGAGCGGTCTTGCTCTAGTGAGTCACGACAGGAGGACGTTGTGCAAGAGTCTATGCATACGGAGTTAGAGCATGAGAGCTCTAGTGACTCACAGCAGATTGAGTGGTCATGTTTGCAGTGGATGATTGCAGAGGAGACTGAGATGTCAGTGATTATGCAGTCATTCCTTTCTATGCTCGACAGTGAGCATGGGGATATAGTTGTGCAGGATATGTCTTCCAGCAGACACCTAGAGCAGCTAGTTTGCTCTGAGGTTGCACGACAGGTTGATGCGTCTTTTGCGGACAGTCAGGAGATGCATGTGGCTGACACGCCTTGTCACTCAGAGATGCCTATTGCCAGGGATATATATGTTGATGCATGCTCCGTAGAGCTAGCAGGGCCCGCTAGCATTGCATCGGCATTCGGTGGTCTCATGTATGAGATGTTGATCTTGAGACCAAATATCGCAACTGCAGTGGGAGCATTTGCAGTTGGGGTTGTCAGTCGTTTGTTGACTGATGATGGCATAGTGCACGAGGGAGATATGCAGGTATTGCATACATACTTGCAGTACGTGTGCGGTACGTCTGGTGGTGTATGAACTTACACGGGAGCAGGACAGCCAGATGCACACGATCACAGCCAGCCAGTGGGCATCGGTTGAGAGCGGTTTTCTCTCGCCTTTTGTAGTCTTTAGACTAGGTTCCCTTGCTTAAAGGCACAGTCGCCTTTAAGTGGGAGGTTGTTGGGGTATAGGCGTTTGTGCCTTGCCCGGCCGCCCAGAGTCTGGGCGCCCATTGACTTGTATACCTTATACATAGCATAAGTGTTAGGGGGCTACTCACTCTTTGAGTCTCCCCACCCACATCGCGCATGTCTCTCCTTCTCTCTCTCTCTCTCACTCTCCGTCTGTGGTGCTCCCGATCCCCTTCATCTTGTTTCTAGACTTCAACAAGCCCTGGGCAACCCATCCCTCCAAGGTGAAGTGCTACAGCAATTGCACATCCATGGTATTCTAAGGGAAGAAGAGGAGGATCCGTATGAAGGGCTTGCTTGACTTGTTATCAGTTGCTTCCACTTGGCTTGAATGCAACTCCTGTCAAGCTTTCGATCCCTTGTTTGCAACTTGATTCCTGTATCAATTCTAATCAACCCTCAAATGCCATATATCTTTCTATATTTGGTGCACTCCATCTCCTTTGGTTTCTCATGTATATCTTATCGCGTGCACGACTAAGGCATATTGAGCTTGTTACACTCAAATTTTTAACCGTTCAACTTGAGGACCAATGGTCTTATCAATAGATATTGGTAGTGTCTATAACCCCTTACAATCTTGAGATTAGTTATTATGACATGCATAGCATAAGTGGTTACACTGCTTTATAGGAACTTTGATGATTCAACTTTTTCATACATTACAATGATTACCAAAATCTTGAATGCTTTGATGCCTTGTTGCTTATGCTCTTGTTAGAATGCCTTCAATGTTCTTGAAAATATGCTTGCTCTACCTTTTGGATGCGGGGCCTTGGTTCCAAATAATCTCTAATTATATAAAATATATATTGAAGGTTTTTTTAGGAGCTTGAAGGGAATGTGTGCTAAAAAAAAGTTGATTTTTAAATTTTTTAAGCCAAATTAATGTAAAGAATGGTGAGCGTTATTTGACTTGTAGAATGACTTATGTGACAAGAGCTGAGGGCAAGGTAGCTATGGGTGTTTAGGTGCCCTGTGAAGAGTCTGTAGTGCCAGTGACTTGATGGGCACAACTAATTTCATTGTGGGTTGCATGTAGCTTGACAACAGTTGATGAGCAGCTTGAGACAGGTTATGATGCAAGTGCAAGGAAGGATGGATTGAGACAGATCGTTACAGGCACCTTCAGTAAGTGTGATGATGTGGAAACACATAGTAGGGCATTATAGGTCATTGGGTTCTATAGGTGCTTTCAAGGCTTGTGTAGGGCAGCAGGCAAGCAGAGGTTAAGTTGTAGTATATAGTGGGAGCAACATTGAGGAGAAAAGGCTTGAAGAGGCCTATAGTGTGAGTGGTTGGAAACTTGATGGCAAGCATACCATGGTAGGTGGTGATGGTGGGCTAGTAAGATGACGAGGCCGTGAGGTCAGTGTAGGCTACAACTAGTTGCAAATGATGTTGCAATTGAGAGCGATAAAAGATTCCAAAAGTTGAAATTTAAGAAGAAGGAATTTATGGTTTGTCCTCAAGGCTACACATACTCACATTCAAAAGTGCAAACACACACTTACACAAGGGGGATGAAGCTCCAAAAGGGCACAGACACACTTAAAAACTTACACGTAGCAGAGGCTCTATTAGAATGGTAGAGAGCTCCTTGCATGCACATCAATTGTCTCAAAAAATTGTCAATCAACTGAATTACATATCAACTCCAAATGAGTACTTGAGAGCTCATTAAAAAATCTTGCAATACACTAAGATTGAGTGTGTGTAGATGCAAGGATTCATGCACAAAAAGTTTTATGCAAACATTAGAATGAAATCAAAACAAGTTAAAAACAAGAACAACACACACACAACTTATTTATCAATCTAAGTATCCCTAAACATTGGCTAGGGTAGTGGCTATATAGAGTTGCGCAAATCCAATGATAGAGATGATTAGATGTACTAATCTAGTCGTAGAAAGAAAGAGTTATGAATTGGTTTAGTGCTTAGAGAGAGAGAGAGAAAGAGGGAGCACTAAATCTAGCATAGGGATCTAAACTGGTGCAATTAGGAAATTTTGATTATGCATTAGCTCTAATACCACATGTAAATCTATGTGCATGTTATAGAAAATCATCAGTAAAAGAAATGTTGTTCCTTCAAAGACTTGAGGACTTACAAGTATAATAGTAAATTGTAGTGGGGCTGAGTGAATCATGGTGGAAAATTGATTTTCGATTATATATTTGTTTCCTGAATGATATGCTCAACCATTTACAAGATCAACTCGAATGACACAGTCTTGGAAATATAAGTAGACATGGTTTTCAAATTAGATATGTACCATTTTTGCTCTCCTGATGAAAGAAACGTCCTAAAATCATCTCAAATGACATAGGATGATTGCACAAATCCATAACGGTGAAGGTATATCTTACTTTGTGTCCAAGAACTTTAATCTTGAGATCTTTCAAAATTCCAACCCGTGATGGAGCAAAAGTCACTGTGTGCACACTCACACACAATCACACCTTAACACAACACAATAAGTTCTCTTATTCCCCTCACCTTACTCAACAACACTCAAGATATCAATGAAAATCCTCTCCCAAACTCAATTCAAACTCCAAAATGTCTCAGCCTACAAGCCCCTGCGTACTTGCAGACACTACATAGTGAGTCGAATTGATCAAGGCTCGGAATCACACTTGATGGATTCCAAAAGACACAAAAAAAAATCATCAAAAACTCAAAAAACCCATCCATAAAATAATTTTCTCAAACCATTGCAAAAACTTCACTTTGTTGGACTCTTTGGTGTAGCCTCAACCCTAATGACACCGTGCTTAGCATATTAATTTTTGGTGTCCCGTAGGATTCTTGCCCGTGGTGTACCTTAATCGAGCCTTGGGAAATTTGAGTAAGACCCAATCATTTTCTTTAAAGGCTTGGGCTCTTCTGTGCTTGTCAGGAGCAGCCTTTTGCCTTTTCTGTGAGATGGAGATAGCATCCTTAATCTTTTGGAAAGATTCTTGTAGATCTCATCTGTAGCGAAGATGTTCCCATGTACGGTAAGTAGCAAGGGGCTTTTTGATCTACCCTCAATTACCTCAAAAGGTGTTTTTCCCATGGAAGTATGTACAGTGTTATTGTAGGCATACTCCACTAAGGGTAAGTACTTTTGTGCGCTTTTCAATTGTTTGTGCAACCATCTTAAGCTCATGAATGTTGGTAGGCTCTCTAGACCCACAAGATAATGTATCGGTGATCGTCTTCCCCATCTCCATTCGATCCATGCCCTTTGTCACTCTTGCTTTGCATCCTCGTATTGTGAAATCCACTTTTGCGTCACTAGATTGTGAAGCATGCAAAATCATTGATTGATTTTAGCCTCTAGATCTTCCGTCATCTTCTTCTCAACACCGAGATTGTACATGACAATCTCAGATATGCGCTCATCATCTATAGTTCTCCATAGTGTGTCGCGGACTTTATCAAATCCATCTAGCCACTCTCCAATGTAAACTAGGGACTCTGATACAAGCCAAACCTTCTACCATGCTACCTTCCGGACGTTCCTTCTGACACACATATCCCTTAAGTGTTTTCATGAAACATTCTAAAAAGAACATCCATCTAAAGGTGTTCCAGCTCCTGGTTTGTAGTAGAGCGAGGCTATGGTTCGATAGCCTTGGTGATGAAGAAAAGGCAAATTGTGAAGCCCTGGAGGCGGCTTTTCAAAGCATATTTCTTGCAGATGCGCAGCTGGATAAAGTAAAGTGGAAGCTGGATGGTTTGAAGAAAATCTTGGAGGGTGATTTTCAAGCATTTGAGAGGGAATTTGAAGCCCTATGGGGGAAATTGATCAAGGTAACTTCGGCAGAAAATGCCAAATTTTTAAAGTTGAGTAAATTCATGGGTTGCGTGCACAAAGAAGTGCGAAATAAGGTTGAGATAGATAGCCCGGTGCTGTATGAAGATGCGGTAGCTCTAGTGAAAGGGCGGACCAAAAAGATTTTGAAGAAGCGTGAGGCTAGGCAAGTTTTGCAAAGTGCAATGATGCCAAGGTAGTGTAATGCGGTGGTAGCCGAACCACAGGTGGTGCAAAGAGAAGTGCAAGTGCGAGAGATATGGTGGTTTCTATGCTAAAGATGCCGGCTAGAGTGGTCCAATTGAGGAGCAAGTGCAGGTGGTTCCGTGGAGTGGACAAAAGATGTGTTGTCAAGTTCTAGTGTAGCTGTTAAAGCTCCGTTTGCAAACGACGTCGAACCGGTGAAGCTAGAGTAGATTCTTGAGCTTGAAACAGAAGAAGAGGCTGAGTCGAATGATAGTAGCTCTATGGATAGAGATTCGAGTTGGGAGACCGAGTCATCTCAGTCCAGGTATGATGAGTTTGACCTCTTACATGTGAGTGGAGAGACAGTGAATGTGTGCAAGGAGCAGCATGAAATGCAAGCCAAGGTGCCTAATGAAGACCACGTAGAGCAGTCTAGGCCTACATGTGGTGAAGAGCAGGTAAACCTGGTGTGTGGTACCATGCTAATGGCCATGTTGATGAAGGTAGCAATGGAGTGTGCCATAGTGGTGCAGCAAGTGCAAAGTTTTTCCAAAAGGCGTAAATCAGCTATTTTGATGGAAGAAGAGGACGGTAATGCGATAAAGAATGAGTTTCTCTCTTCCTTGGCAGAGATTAAGGATGCAACGGTAGAAGGGCTGGTGGTTGCAACCGACAAGCGAGTAGTGCTTATTGACCTTGAAGGGCCAGTTGACAAAGAGGACCTCAATAATGCTGGAATTGAGTGCATGGCATCGGGTTTGTAGCACTTTACCTGATGCATCCATTCGATGTTTTCTCAGCTCACCAAGGTTAAAGATACTAGTGTCGGATGCAAGCTTCAAGGTGGACTTGATACTTCAGGGCAGTGCGGAGTTAAAATTAGAGGTTCTTCCTAGGCAGTCAGTGCCCTCTATGACAGGTGATGCGGATTCCAAGGCGGTGTCCAAGCTTTTCAAGGAGCTTTGTGAGTGGTGGTTGAAGGGGATGCTAATAAAGGTGGATGTGCACTGTGGTGTTGAGCAGGTACAAGCTCTACTAGACAAGGATCTAGCTTTACATGGTTGGGAGATTGGGTCAAGTATGTCAAGTCTACTTCGTGGGAGCGATGGTGCAAGCAGAGCTTTGGATGGCGAGCACGATGGTGCTCTATTTGGTGTTCTTGGAGGTGCTTTGTTGCGAGTGGCCAGTTTGTCAATGAGTGCTAGGAGTGGTAGAGGTATGCTGCTAACAGTATGGCTATGTAGCTGGTTATGTGCCTTGGTGTGGCACTATTCAAGGGTGTTGCAGGTGGGTGGATGAGACCAATGCAAGGTGTAGCAGGTAAGACAAGTTTCACGAGAACAATTACACCTCGACTTTCTCGAAGCAGAAGATGAATTATAGGATTTTTTTCAATATGAGAGGAACATGTACGTATATTAACGTAGTAGAAAGAATAATCAGAGAGAAGAGATCTTCTGCCTAAGGGTACTTCAGGAGTGTAGCTATCGTCAGCTCAAGCACTTGCGCTAAGTGCAGTAGATGTAACCCTTGAAGTTTGGACACAGTTTACGACATATGTTGTCTGACAATGTTGGCCTACGCCCTCATGAAATCCCTCCCTCGTGGCGATCCTCGCTCTTTTGACCAATAGGCCAACATCCACTGCACCTATTGCAACATTGTGTACAACCAGTCATCAACCACAAGTCAGAGCCAAACACACTGTGTCTCCTCCATGGCCATGGTCTTGAAGCTTTATCCAATGAGTTTGTCGATACTAGATTGTATTGCCAAAGCTATTACGCCAAGCTTGTGTATTATGAACAATTATCTTCAAGAGGACCGAACATGGCCATTATGACAATTATGGTCTCCCTAGATTTTGAATTTGAATATTTTGCTGAAGTGGGCTACAGTTGGTGCATGCACTTAAGAAAAAGCAGAGGTCCTCTTGACACGCTGCCCACAACACACACAAAAAACCATTTATACAAATATATTAATAATAATGGAGGGCGCCCACTTTTTATGGGTTAGATGAGACAATTAGAGGCATTGCTGCATCGAGGGTA
Source organism: Adiantum capillus-veneris (assembly GCF_014529385.1). Classification (NCBI taxonomy): domain Eukaryota; kingdom Viridiplantae; phylum Streptophyta; class Polypodiopsida; order Polypodiales; family Pteridaceae; genus Adiantum; species Adiantum capillus-veneris. The sequence continues at coordinate 51,837 of NW_028221938.1, read as the reverse complement.
GGTTGCTTGAAGCTTCTACCTAAACCACCCCCCACCCATGCAGTTTGTAGAGGCTCTGTCGCTAGCTCTCTCTCCCCCCCCCCTCAACCAACACATTGCCAGTTGTTGCAAGACACTATCTCACTGCTTCCATGCAACTCGAACTTTTTTTTTTTAGGTTTCCAAAACACACAATGAATCTGTCTCTTTTTTGCTCTCTTTCTCTCTCAATGCGTCGCCATGCAGTCCCTGTTTAACCATCACCACCTCATGGAACTGCAATCTCTCTCTCTCTCTCTCTCTCTCTCTCTCTCTCTCTCTCTCTCTTCTCTCTCTCTCTCTCTCTCTCTCTCTCTCTCTCTCTCTCTCTCTCTCTCTCTCTCTCTCTCTCTCTCTCTCTCTCACACACACACACACACACACACACACACACACACACACACACACATATGTTGCCATGTAGACTCTATCTCAGCCACCATGCAATGTGAGCGCTATGTTCCATGCCACTAGCTAAGACAAAATTCACTCCATCAATCACCACGAGGATGCTTCTATGGATGCAGTATGAGTGCCATGGCCATCACCGTCCAATGGAGTAGTGGAGTCCACACTTGCATTGAGAGAGCCGCCTACGCTTGCTATGTAGTTGGGGAGCTTCAAGTTTGGGACACTGAAGGTCCTTCAACATCCCTTGACACGGGCTGTTTTGGAGATTGCAAAAACGAGGGAGCCGTCATAGTGTACTCAACTTCTGCAGAAGCATCATTGTGTTGGGACAGTCACGCCAGATTGTGGACGTGTTGAACAGCCAGCAATTGCAAAGTAAGCAATGAAGCAGCCGATGATGCGCACATGCATGATGTGGAGGCTAGAAAGCCCCGCCAATGCTTCCACCTCACTTTCTACAACTCTACAATGTACAAACGTGACCTACGAATGATTACCTACCCCAAAGTAGAAGCCATGTGTAGATGCAACATCACGACAGGCAAAGATTCCTAAGATGCCACATTACAAGAAGGCGTACATTGACGAAGCTCTGAACGACCTCTGCAATACCTTCTCAGGCGATGCCTTGACAAAGAGGATGATGATTAAATTCTACCTCATTTTATTTTATACAGACATTGTATTACATCGTATCATTTTGATCTCATTGGATTTTGAAGACTTGTTAATATAACATTTCAGTTCATTTCTCTCTCTCCTCGTCCGCAAATAGATCTTCAAGGTCTCTTTGCATAGTTTTGTACGATGCTAAAATACTCATCTTCTTTCTTTTGTTCTTCTATACCAAACACCAGCATGAGCACCACAGTCCACGTCGCTTTTTTTTTGGGAGATACGCAGTTCACCTTTCTCGGAGTTGAATCCGCAGCTAGTTTAAGATCTTTGGGATGTTGGGTTTTTGCAATGGCCTATCTCACGTAAGCTATCATCCTCATCATGCAGAGGCTCTCAAAATTTGACACCCTGCTTCTTTTACTTGTGTGTCGAGCGTCACATGCATACTGATAGGGGTATTGTCCAAATCATACTATGAGGGACATATAGAGAGCAAAATTCCTTAAGTTCCTATCTTATTTTATGTAAATATATATATATATATATATAATAAAACAAAAATCGTAATGGCTACATACTTGTACTAGTTCACCATTTGTGGCTTACGCCTTTTGGATCATTTTTTTACCCGGGTATACAAAATGAAGGATATTTGGATTTGGATTTGAAATGATAAATGTTGGCAGATATTTGAATTTGGAATCGGAATTGGATTGGGAATTTGTATATGATGCTTTTCTGTCGTGAAAATATTTATGGAATTGAACGTGAGATTGATGGGACTTGATAATTGAATAATGAGTGTGACCAATGATATCTTGATTCATCAGGGACTGACATATACTGCTTATCCTAGTGGTATGGGACACTAGAATAAGTAGTATGTGGATGACGGTGTGAGCGGGATGGAAACACACAGAACGCCTCTATAACGACCCGGCACACACTCTTGGGAAGATACACACACACACTATGGGGCACCACTCGGCTTAGACAACACTCCTGGCCGAGACAGGGAACACACCTCTGGAGTGAGAGGAGAGAGACTATCCACTTGCCCACTCCACACACACACACACACCCAAAAAACTCAGCTCAAAAGAGGATAATTTCTGATGTTTAGATACAATTGAGCTTGGGCCAACACCAATGGGGCAAACAGCTCACACAATATGGGTAAAAGATACCAGATACAATCACAAACTGGAGCAGAAACTTCGCTCATAGGAGAAACTTACACAGCCAAAATAGTAGAAAAAGAGGGAGGAATTTGGAAAAATGGACAGCTCCATCGCGTCCGGAACAGCCCAAAACCCCAGTCTACAATGTCAAAGTGCTCAAATCTGACCTTGGATGAGCAGTTTACGGCCAAAACAGGCTCCAAAAACCCCAAAAACACACCTGCGGCTGTTCCTCCTCTCTTCTCCACATTTTTTCTGGTCTTCTCTCTGTTTTTTCAGTTCCCACACTTAGATTTATTAGTTGGGCACCCTTGGCCTTTTAGATGACCTCAAACGGACCCCGAACAGGCCAAAAACTGACCTCGCAGTGCATAGTTGTCACCTTTTTGCATCATTCGCACACTTGGCACTCAGCTTTTTTCAATAATGCGTCTCGCCACCACGTGAAGTGGCCCCAAAAATTGGTCCTCATGATGACCTTTCTGCATAATTATCACAGGAAAACACCCACGTTGTGCCCGTACTTCTCCACGTGCAAGTATTGACCCCATTCGGCCTCCTGACACCACTAGATGCCATCTGACGCACCTGCTTACCTCATGTCGTCGGCCCACGGATAGCTTCCTCGAGACGTTTTACGCGCTACCAACTCCTCATTATTGTAGAAAAAACACACTGGTACTGGTGATAGTGAAAATCGATGCACTATGTACATGTTGTCCTACCTGTACACATGTGGGCCCCACGTAACCACCTGGCTCTAGAAAATGGGCAATCCTTTATTCAATGCACCATGCATGTGTATATACATATGTGCAATCCCTTGCTCCAAAAAACTCCTGACATAATTTTCCCACCCCTTAGCCTACTAGAGCATTCATGCTCAACAGCAGCACTAGTAGATGCTCATTCCACCTGGATCAAAAGGCAAAAGGCATATCGCCTGATTCACAAGAAGCATCATAACACCACACCTACATTTGTCAACAGTCAACCAAAATGCACCATAGGCATATCCAACTAACACATCCGCCCTGTCTGGAGTTCCAAAAGCATAAATATTGCATGCCACATTCAACCCAACCGATAGAGACACCTCAAGTGACTCATCACCTGGCATCTTGGCTTCACCAGCCATAGCAACAACCTGCAAATCATGCACCCAAGTAGCTAAAAGCATTGTGTGAAGGTAAAGTTGTTGATATCCAAAGCACAAAAGTATCCCCGCAGCACACATATCCCTAGCATAGGCACCCACATAGCTGAGATTGGACTCATATATGCCAAACCCCTTCTCATCATCATAAGCATACTCATCATCACACATAACTTCATCCACATCATAATCATGGCTATCACCACTATCCATAGCTTCTAGCATGGGTTCATCAGTCTCCAAGAATACAGATCCCTGCTCTAAACCACAATCATGCTCACAAATTGGTTCAATCACTGCACATACATCAAAATTTGGCTTCAAAACAGGCTCCACATCCAACAAATCCACAAAATGGCTCTCAACCTTGCTCTCTTCCCTAATTTCCAAGGAACTAGTATCCAAAGATACATGCTCATCATCAATAACCTCAACCTCACACTCACACCCAGAATCACAAGGTACACAAGTAGCCAATGCATCCTCTTCAAGACTTTTCAATCCTGTATCCAAAGCATTACTCACCTCTTTAGGCTCTTCCAGAAACCTGTCAACCTGCAAGACCTCTTTACGCTTCACAATAGACCTTGGGAAGAAACGAGAAACATCATAGGATAGGCTACTTTTCACCTGCTTAGGCTTAACTTCATCTTCCATGTCAAATCCATCTTGCACATGCATACCTGTACTAATACCATGTTCCTCAAGACGCTTAAACTTCCATTCCTTGTGCTTTGCAATGCATACCGCATCTTCAAAAGACTCGGGCCTCTTCAACTCAACCTCGAACCGCAACCAAGGTGACAAACCATCAACAAAAAAACTTTTCTTCAATGAACAAGGGGGGGTCTCATCCTTAAGAGCAACACACCAACGTGTCCATAAATCTATAAAACCGTGTACATAGGCATCAACACCTTGACAAGAAACTTGCTTAAGAGCATTGAGCTCATTCCATACTGCATTTGCATCTTCAAAAACTTGGAAACGCTCTAAAAAAGCTTCTATAAACTTGTCAAGACTCAAACCATAAGAAGAAGCCACTGCCTCTTGAGCTTCCAAATCCATGAACCAAACACGGGCCTCATCTTTCAAAAGCAATCCAAATAGCCTCAAAATCTTCTCCTCATCACACATATTGTTGCTTATGCATGCCACCTCGACTTGCTCCAGAAAGTCTTCCGCATCTTCACCACTTCTTCCATGAAATTCCGGATAAGAGAAAGCCATGGCTACCCAAGTTACGATGCTTTGAGAACCCCTTCAAACACACATGCAAGAACCCACAACTTCTGACTGACTCAATCCCCAGAAACCTCAATGGAGCTCAACTTTAGATAAGGACAAACACATGCACATCAAATGAGTTTTCATAGTTGATCATTGGAATTACAACAGGCAAAGGACATTCCAGGATCTCTCGTAATCTTCTTGGCCCGAACATAAAGACTATGCGTTGCTGGAAAAAAATCTTCCTGGACACATGAACATTTATCTGGATTCTCTGAGTTAAATGAAAAGGAGTGAATTGAGGTCCATTTTGATCATCCATTAAAGCCAACCATGAAGCTCCCAAGAAAGCACACCTGACTTATCCTCTGATTTTGCCAAAATTTCAGTAGCATAACAGCATAAATGGCTCAAAAGACCAAAAAACCAGCCATCATAACTTGAAAAAATTTTGACAGAGTTTCCCCAGAAGTAGAGCAGTCAGAACCCAAAATATAGACTGTATATGTATGCATAAACTGTCAACAATAGAACCCGAGCATCAAGTAGGAATCACTAGTACATAGCCTATGGTGAGGTCACAAAAAGGGTGCCCCAGCTACCTGTATCACCGAAAGGATCTCCACATTTGAGAATCCCCCAGCTCAATAAAACCTCACGCTATCGACCCTCACACGAAGGCTAATGCAAATCGCGTATAGTCAAGTCTTAGAAATGACTATCTTCCAGACCAAGTCTCAGAAATGGTTGGGACTACCAAATAAAACCAAATATGGCTCCACAAAGGCGTACAATGGCAGTTTCCACAAGTAACATACAATACCGGCAGACAATGCGCTCAAACAGGCGCCAACTGATGCATACCCACAGCAATTGCAAGTGACTCCCACTTGCCAATGTATCACTTAACTCCAACTACCTGTACCTGTGTGAATCACCTATACTTGTACCTAACCCTGTAACCTGTAACCTATAATCTGCAACCTGTAATCCCGAATCTCGAAGCTTAAAGCTCGAAGCAGTTGGTACTCGAAGAAGATCCTCCGTGGGGGCGCCAAAAGAATGTGATCGGGATGGAAACACACAGAACGCCTCTATAACGACCCGACACACACTCTTGGGAAGATACACACACACACTATGGGGCACCACTCGGCTTAGACAACACTCCTGGCCGAGACAGGGAACACACCTCTGGAGTGAGAGGAGAGAGACTATCCACTTGCCCACTCCACACACACACACACACACACCAAAAAAACTCAGCTCAAAAGAGGATAATTTTTTACTTAACTCCAACTACCTGTACCTGTGTGAATCACCTATACTTGTACCTATCCCTGTAACCTGTAACCTATAATCTGCAACCTGTAATCCCGAATCTCGAAGCTTGAAGCTCGAAGCAGAAGGTACTCGAAGAAGATCCTCCGTGGGGGCGCCAAAAGAATGTGATCGGGATGGAAACACACAGAACGCCTCTATAACGACCCGACACACACTCTTGGGAAGATACACACACACACACACTATGGGGAACCACTCGGCTTAGACAACACTCCTGGCCGAGACAGGGAACACACCTCTGGAGTGAGAGGAGAGAGACTATCCACTTGCCCACTCCACACACACACACACACCCAAAACACTCAGCTCAAAAGAGGATAATTTCTGATGTTTAGATACAATTGAGCTTGGGCCAACACCAATGGGGCAAACAGCTCACACAATATGGGTAAAAGATACCAGATACAATCACAAACTGGAGCACAAACTTCGCTCATAGGAGAAACTTACACAGCAAAAACAGCAAAAAAAGAGGGGGGAATTTGGCAAAATGGACAGCTCCATCGCGTCTGGAACGGCCCAAAACCCCGGTCTACAATGTCAAAGTGCTCAAATCCGACCTTGGATGAGCAGTTTACAGCCAAAACAGGCTCCATAAACCCCAAAAACACACCTGCGGCTGTTCCTCCTCTCTTCTCCATGTTTTTTCTGGTCTTCTCTCTATTTTTTCAGTTCCCACACTTATATTTATTAGTTGGGCACCCTTGGCCTTTTAGATGACCTCAAACAGACCCCGAACAGGCCAAAAACTGACCTCGCAGTGCATAGTTGTCACCTTTTTGCATCATTCGCACACCTGGCACTCAGATTTTTTCAATAATGCGTCTCGCCACCACGTGAAGTGGCCCCAAAAAGTGATCCTCATGATGACCTTTCTGCATAATTATCACAAGAAAACACCCACGTTGTGCCCGTACTTCTCCACGTGCAAGGATTGACCCCATTCGGCCTCCTGACGCCACTAGATGCCATATGACGCACCTGCTTACCTCATGTCGTCGGCCCATGGATAGCTTCCTCGAGACGTTTTACGCGCTACCAACTCCTCATTATTGTAGAAAAAACACACTGGTACTGGTGATAGTGAAAATCGATGCACTATGTACATGCTGTCCTACCTGTACACATGTGGGCCCCACGTAACCACCTGGCTCTGGAAAATGGGCAATCCTTTATTCAATGCACCATGCATATGTATATACATATGCGCAATCCCTTGCTCCAAAAAACTCCTGACAATGGCACGCATAAGCAATGTTGTTTTGTTTCATAAATTTTTTATTTAACTATGTGCTATTTTTTACACTGATTTCTAATCACTGTTTTTGACAAGTGTGGTTTGCAGATTCTTATATTTTCAACTGAGGGCAATTGCTTTCCAACAGAGAGGTATGTAATGAAATTGATATATTTACTACAGCTGACATGTGGAAAAAGGCTAAGGGTTATGCGAAAGGATATTACATTTTATGTATATTTGATTATTCAAGTGCTCTTTATGAGCTTTCGCCATTTATGTCTGGCCAACCAGTTTGTACTCACTTTTGACCATTCAAGAAAACTATAAATCAAATACGTGCAAGAGGAAAATGGTCACTCTTGCACGGGGGGAGATTGCACACAGCATCCGTCTTATTCTTCTCTCTCCTTCTCTCTTCTCTCTCGCCGTGCTAGCGTAGCACTTCACTTTAGGACGTGCGTCTGCACATTCTCCCTCGCTCTATCTTGCTATCTATCTCTCTGTGTTCTTCTTGAGCTCGATAATTAAGAGTGTGTGCTAGGATTCAGTAAGGCCTATTTATCATTTTATAGTATGTATTGTGCTATTTTGAGTATTTTGTAGGGCCATCATGCATCCGTTTGTAGCAATACACTACAAGAGGTTGTGTGCACTTGTGACGTTTTTAGCGACAGAAATACATTGGGTTTTTATACTCCCCGGCTTCACTAAGACCCTCGCTAATAGCATTGATACAAGAACGTCGCTATAAGCATCGCTAAAACCCTCGCCATATAGCAACGCGTCTAGAGACGCTTATAGTGACGCTTACATGCTACATATAGCGATGCTTATATTGACGCTTACATGCTACCTATAGCAACGCTTATAGCGACGTTGCAGAGCCTTATATAGCGACGCTCGAGAGCAAAAAAAATTGGTGGCAGGGAATTCAACCATATTGAATGTTTTAATAATAGAGTAAACCTAAATGAATCCAAGATAAGCCCAGATTCCCCTTTGAAAGAAAGTGCAAGGTATAGACCCAAAGTAGTCACCCACAAGACAATATAACCATTAACTCCATCATTCATAGTATTGTTTGCAGAATAAAGATACAAAACTGACAAAAGTAAATCAATGACAATTGTACACATCATAGGCAAAATCACTTGATTGTTAAGCTTTGCAAATGTAATAGTTACAACACCATTGTCATTATTGAGAAAATATACATGGTTTTCCAATAGTTACAAAAAGATGTATACACGTCATCTCATGATACATATCCGATGAAAAAACTAAACTAATGCTAGGCTAGATTGACGTCATCTAATCAGATGTCTCATCACGTCCAAGCGACGTATCTATCAGATATTGCAAAAAAAAACAATAAGGCAGCTTTCTGTAAGTATAAACATATAATTTACAAATCAATACAACAAATAGAAAAGAGTAAATCCTAATACTAACCATGCCGCCGCAAGAACTCAGAAGTCCATCGGGACATTTAAGCCCTTTATGCCTGCGTACTCGCGCTCGTATGGTGTGGGGTCACGTCCTGTCATGGACCACTGTTCAAAACATACAAAGAATCCATTATGTTAGAATTTAAAAGTACAAATAGACATAACTACCAAACCTAAAGAGCAATGCAAAAACTCGAAAAACTCGTCATGTAGCATGCTGATGACTCTATCTTTTAATTCACTTTGTACTTCACTCCAGGTGTTTAGTGAAGAGCGCGTGCAAGAGAATGTGTGCGTGTGCAGCAATGGAGAAGAGAGGAGAGGAGGAGACCTTGTGTTTGCAGGGGCTAAAACTCACACTCTACATGTGAGCCCCCTCATTCTATTATGTTACTGTACAGGGATTTCAAAATGACGTGATCACACTATAATTTCAGGTTAATAACAATAGAAATGCAAAATAACAAATATTATGTTAATTGACATTCATCTTTTTTGACCTCCAAGGAGACCTGGAGACCGGCTCAAGGCCCGCCGGGCTAATTAGTTGGCCCGTTGGGCCTGCCGGGTAAAGCTACTTCCCTGCCAGGCCCGCCGTGGCTATATAAAGGCGACGCTGGTGCTTGTCTTTTTCACAAAAGAGGTACATTGAAAAGTCTTCTTCACCAAACTTTCTAGAAGCTTTCCACATTCTCAAAGCAGTGTAGCAGTAATTTTTTAATCCCTTCCTTATTTTATTGATGTTTTTTTGAGTTTTTTGCGTTAAAACTTAAAGGTATAAAATTTCTTTTATCAAATCATCGTACGTGGATGCACTGGCATATGGTTGCAATTGCGGCTAGGTGTGTCATTGCAAAAGCGTACGATGATTATGTTTTATATTGCTCCCAGTCATTCATGCTTCGGCACATGGTTGCAATTGCGACTAGGTGTGTTGCTGCTAGAATGACAGGAGCATTTGTTTGAAAGAAGTAACCGTGCGTGGATGCACTGGCACATGGTTGCAATTGCGGCTAGGTGTGTCATTGCAAAAGTGTAGGGTGATTATGTTTTATGTTGCTCCCAGTCATTCATGCTTCGGCACATGGTTGCAAATGCGACTAGGTGTGTTGCTGCTAGAATGACAGGAGCATCTGTTTGAAAGAAGACATCGTGCATGGATGCACTAGCACATGGTTGAAATTGCGGCTAGGTGTGTCATTGCAAAAACGCAAGATGACTATGTTTTATGTTGCTTCCCGTCATTCATGCTTCGGCACATGGTTGCAATTGCGACTAGGTGTGTTGCTGCTAGATTGACGTTAGAATCTAATGCATGAATGTGTGCTCAAATAATTTCATAATGCTTCATATGCTTGAATCTTGAAAGAAGACATCGTGCGTGGATGCACTGGCACATGGTTGCAATTGCGACTAGGTGTGTCATTGCAAAAGCGTAGGAGGACTATGTTTTATGTTGCTCCTAGTCATTCATGCTTCGGCACATGGTTGCAATTGCGACTAGGTGTGTTGTTGCTAGAATGACAGGAGCATCTGTTTGAAATAATTCACTGTGCGTGGATGCACTGGCACATGGTTGCAATTGCGGCTAGGTGTGTCATTGCAAAAGCGTAGGGTGACTATGTTTTATGTTGCTCCCAGTCGACTATTCATGCTTCGGCACATGGTTGCAATTGCGACTAGGTGTGTTGTTGCTATAATGACAGGAGCATCTGTTTGAAAGAAGTCACCGTGCATGGATGCACTGGCACATGGTTGAAATTGCGGCTAGGTGTGTCATTGCAAAAGCGTAGGGTGACTATGTTTTATGTTTCTCCCAATCATTCATGCTTCGGCACATGGTTGCAATTGTGACTAGATGTGCTGCTGCTAGAATGACAGGAGCATTTGTTTGTAAGTTGTTGTACGGTGAGGCATTGGCACATGGTTGCAATTGCGATTAGGTGTGTCACTGCAAAAGCGTACGAGATCTATGGTCTATACTGCACTTTTTCTTGCACGTAGAAAAGATCCAAATGCAGTGGCACATAGTTATATTTCACAATGTGTTGTTTGCAATAATACCATTGCAGGCAAAATGGATCCTTCTGCTACTTCAATGATAGAGTTCAAAAAGAAAATTAGACAATTTTTTATTACAATCGTCAGTGCACTAGATCCCGACGATATAGCACAAATTGTTGCATATGAGTCTAGATTGCAATCATTATACAGTGAGATTGCCCGCAAAATGTTGTTGTTATATCCATACAAAACAACCGAATCAATAATCTCATTACTGAGCAGTTGGGTGGGCAATTTGCCCAAGGTGGCCTATGATTTGAAAGAGGAATGCCCTCAAGAAGTAGACAAGGGTAAGCTAGAGCATTGGAACACGAGATGGAGAGCTGAAAAGGAGAGGTCAAGGCGAGCATCCCACATGGACACACAGTTTGGCCTAAGCAAGAAAATGTGAATGGCTATCACCAGAGTTATGGGGAGCGGCCAAGTTGGAGAACCGTTTATTGAGGAGTCTGCCATTGAGGGAACATCGGGTTCTACTGCTTCTGCCAGTCACCTGGAGAGCAGTATATACAATTCTGAATGTAGTATGACTCTGGGCATTCCAAAGAATTCCATTAAGAAGATCAAGAAACTTGGGTCAGGGGCTTATGGCACAGGGTGGAAAGTTCAAATCAAAGGGATCAGTTTCCTTCCTGCAACGAATACTTATTGTGCAAAGGAGTTCAAAGGACAGGCCAAGCATCAGTGGAAAATCCTTGCATCTGAAAGTGCGGTAGATCTCAACCATAGAGGGATTGTGAGGAGTATTGCCCACTCTGTAACGTTGCCATGGTTTCTGATATTCCCCTACTTCAATGGGGGAACTTTAGGTGATCTTATGGAGACAGTGCCCCTTCCACATGGCTCTTTCACGACGCTTGTAGTGCATCAAGAGGGGAAAGAAAAAATCCCTGAAGACTTTAAATGGGAGCAACCCTCTGAAGACAAGAAAACACGTATCAAGAGCGTGTGCAATCATGCTCCCTCGTTGATCCATGCCTTGGTGAAGGCATTGCAATTCGCACATGACGAGGGAGTGATCCACAATGATCTCCATCCGTGGAACATCATGTTGGACTTTACCAAGGATCTCACTCCCCGTATTGGAATAATTGATTGGGGATTGGCTCTGTGTGTTGGCTTAGAGACACAAAAGACCAACAATACCGATGGAAACAGGCAAAAGCTTCATCCTTGGCGAGCTCCTGAGTTACTAGATGGCAAGAATTTATGCCCATGGACCAAGGCCACAGATGTGTACGCCATAGGATGGGTGATATGGAAATTTTGTAAGTTTTGTAGAGAGTTCTCTGACTACTACAGCACAGATTGGTTCAAACATAAGGTTTCAGTGGAGGTACAAGCCATATCTAGGATTGTTGTGGAAGGTTGGGTGAGGAAAAAATCCACAGACAGAAAGACCTTGGCACTTTTGGACAAAGAATTAGAAAGATTTGAAGCCCAGCCAGAACGATGCTTACACCCTCCCTCTGAAATGAGTGTAGCCTTTTTTTTATGGATATATGATGTACTTTATGAAGCAGGGTTTTCTGAGACTTTTGACTTATAAAAGCACTTTTAAAAATTGGGTTTTATGCGCCATGGATGATGTATGATTAATAAAAACACTTTGTTATATCTCAATAGACAACAAATTTTCTATGAGTTTTGTTTTTTCTCGTAAGTTTCAAGCAATAAGCCACGTGGAGTCACTGATTGTCATTCATTGATTTAAAAAATGGTGGTTACTCTTATATCAATTGATTGTCGTAAGATGGTGGTTATTCTAATATCAATTGATTTTCGTAAAATGGTGGTTGAAATTATAGCAATTGATTGTCGTAAAATGGTGGTTACTCTTATAGCAATTGATTATCATTAAGTTTTTATGCCGTAACTGAAGTATAGTGTTTAATCAGGATATGGATAATGATAATCAAAGGGCTAAGCGCGCTTTTGAGCGTCTCAGATCCATGTGTCAAGGCGGTGGAGTGAACGACACCGCTCGAATTGCAGCTCGTTGCTCCCAGTGGGTACACAATGGAAAGAGGTGAACACTAGGATTGACCGAGAAATGGTCAAATCCATATGGCCAGGCGTTGCAGATGACAACATCAAGAAAGGCCGACTCAAGCCATCACAATGCATTAATGCAGACATACGAGACAATGGAGAGAACATATATCTCGATGTTATGGATCATCCTATGCATCATATGGATTGTCCATTGTGGTTTGCCAAGATGTTATACATGCATTATGTCTTGGGTGAAGCAGTGGACTTTAGCTCAAGGACACCTCACATGACGGTTGAGGACATTCGCAGTACTGCAATCACCATCACACGGCAAGAGATGTCATTGGCACTAGAAGGTGCATCAATGGAAGTGCACCAAGTTAAGGAGGAGCTTCAAACTCAACTCAGGCAAGCATCACAAGCTACACAAGGCTCTCATGCAGAAGAAACCCTAAATAGAGACTTGCAAAGGGAGGTGAAGGTGCTATCTCGCCACGTAAAAGAGTTAGAGGCAACTATAAAAAACAAAATGCTGCCACATTGATTGAGCACCCAACATCTATTGAGGCCCCTCCAGCTTTTGGTGAGCACGGTGGTCCTTGCCCCATATGTAGATCATTCTTTCATGAGTGGTGTGGTCACTTCAGCTTGCCATGCGGACATATGTATCATATATCATGCTTGATGCAAAGCATGATGAATAACTTTCATTGTGCTATATGTGAGTATGAGATATCCAAAAAGCTATATGCAATGTTCAAAATGTCTGAAGACTATAATAAGATTAAAGGTCAGCGTGAACAGGAGAATGAAGATATTCTCACAAATATTTCACTATCACTTGGATAGTTTTTGTAACATTTGAAAACATTTACTCGTTGTCTTGCGAGAATTTATTAGTGAATTGTGAATTGTCTTCACTTCAACTTCAATTATGATATGTGATAATGCAACGATTTGTTAGGGCTTTGTATATTATGAAGCTTTAATAGTGATTTGTGGCCTTGTAAAGGTTTTTAAGGGCTTCGTTTATTATTAAGAAAATGTCTAAACCTTAAACTAAATATAAAAAAAAGCTTATAAGATAAACAGTTTCTGAACTTAACCAGAAGTCACTCAATGGATTCGATAATCTATTAATTAAACCACCGTCGCTTGCTACGACGGGTCAAAGTTGGTTCAATTTCCAAATTCTCTTCAATCTCTTCTAAAGTACATGTAGTTTCTACTTCATGAGATTCCCCTTGCAGCTCACTGTCTTTGTCCACCTCATCATTGGTTACATCATAAGTCCAGTGCGGCATCTCCTCTTTGTAGTTCTCAGCTTGCACTCTTGCCAATAGTCGATGGTTGCACTACATATACACCAATTTTTCAGCTCTTGAATTTAGAAGGCAGTTTCTGATGGTGGAATGTACATATTTATATGTACTCCAGTTTCTCTCAGAACTTGAATTGGGGGCTAGGATTCTAAGAGCTAGGCATTTAAGGGTGGGTGCACTACCACCATTCATCATCCACCACTTCCACGTTGGTTGCTCCGTGGCAATTTTCTGCACAAATTCTGTACCAAACTTACCCTCTTTGAGTTTAAACTTCGTAAGATCAGTAACAGATGATGCATGCTCATCAGGATCATCATAAAACCTGCCTATCACATCATAAAAGTCTTCCAGCACCTCCTCATCAAGTTTGTCTATTTCCATTGCCCAATACTCTGGATCCAATAAGAAAGCTACGTTGTGTAGTGGACTATGTGCTCCAACCCATCAACCATGCATATACTTTCTCAAAATTTCTCTCCTCTTTTGAGTGAATGGTGTCTTCCAAGGCTTCACAATTGGCTCCTGGGGCTCCTCTGGATTTGCAAGGCTTTCTTGAACAGTCCACCAAGCCATCCACACCTTACCTATGTTAGGCAAGGAAGAATCCAGTTGGCGTAATGCGAGCATAATTGGCATCATGACATTGTGCACATCCACCACATCATCCCAGAAGTGGCGATCAGCTAGTAGATCTCTGATCACCCCTATTTTGCTTTTTATCTTCTCCCTTTGACCAGCCTCCCATTCTGAAAATGTGGCACAAACAAATGTCTCCATCACAGCATTCTTATTTTTTATTAGTGATTCTACCGTATAGTAGTTGGTGCAAAATCTAGTTTCGCACGGCAGTTTTAACATAGTAGACATCCTCTGACGGTACATGTCAAGAACCCTCTGACGCTTCAAAACAAACTTGACTATTAAGCGAGCATTGTCTACTATCCATTTGAACCACTCTCTGTCCTCCCTCTTGTACCAATCTTGCAATACCAAGTTCAAGCTGTGTGTACTGCAACCAGCACTATATAGGTGAGAGAAGCGACTTTCAAGTATCCTACCTGTAGCCCTGCAATTTTTGGCATTTTCCATGATTACTTGGACAACATTTTCTTTTCCAAGTTCCTCAACTACGTCGCCAATGATGTCAGCTATAAAACTGCCAGA
This sequence comes from Adiantum capillus-veneris, assembly GCF_014529385.1. NCBI lineage: Eukaryota > Viridiplantae > Streptophyta > Polypodiopsida > Polypodiales > Pteridaceae > Adiantum > Adiantum capillus-veneris. Next base: position 36,643 of record NW_028221938.1, on the reverse strand, counting down.
CTTTATTTGACCAGAGCTATCCATAGCTTTGTAAAACATTCACCACGAGGACATACAAGCATGATGTTGATCAATGGCAGCCTTTGAACGTTGGACCAACCATCACTAACTATGGTGTATCCAGATTGTTCTGTTGCATTTAATATTACCCTTTGAATATCCTGTTGTGTGCTTGTGTAACATTTATCCAACAGTTGGTTTCTCATATGGTGATATGTTGGAGGGGTAAATCCAGCACCATACTCCCCAATGTGTTTCCAAGCTGGCTTCCATGCATCACGGGTGACAATGGCCAATGATCCCCAAGTGAAATAGACGGCTTTAGCTAGTGCAAGTTGTGCTTCTTCTAAGGCAAGTGTTTTGAAGCTCATTTATAAGCTAACCTGTCTACTTTTTGACGATCCTACCTGAAAGTCAGGAGATCCATGGTTTGGAGGTGTAGTTCCATCGATATGAGAAGTTGGTTCCCTGCTTTGGGTGCTTCCATTGGTTGACGTTACACCCAATGATCCCTCATACTGGTTTGATCTTATCGATACCGGGGTGTGATGGTCAAAAATAGAGAGTTTTGATCTTTTTCTCGTGGAAATTAGCTTACCAATTAAAGATTTTAAGCGCATAGCTACTTCTTCTGCACCTAAGCCCTTGCACTTTCCTCCTTGGATTCTGGTATTGCCACCTAGAAAATGATCCCTTATTCTTGGTGCTCCTCCAGATTTCTCTTCGCCACAAAAGTTACATTTCCAATCTTGATACTTATTCAAATTTGTGGCAAAATTCCACTCAGGTCCTGGACTTTTTCCACCTGCCTTTCGCTTGCCCTGCGAAGTGGTGCCCTGCGAAGCAGGACCTGGCATCGAGGTAGGAGGTCTCCTCAAGGAAGCCAGGCTTGAGACACCAACATCACCGCTCACATTCCCGGTGGAAGACATACTTATTGGATGCCTGCAATACCAATAAACATAGCTCAGTATGATGTCTCTTCTTTCAAGTATTATTCAAACCAAACATTAGTGTTATAATCAATATCACACACAAGCGTAGTAGTGAAGCCTGAAGGGAATAAACCTCAATCTACTCAAACATGAGCAAGGAAATACAACGGTGAATCAAATATGTGATCAGTCCATCCCAAAAGTAGAGATATCGACCCAAAGATTCACCTTCCTACCCCTTTCATGAATCAGTCCAGCCCAAAAAAGAATTAATGATCCATGATTGGAGCTCTAATCGAAATAGCAAACAAATACAGCGGTGAATCAAACATGTGATCAGTCCATCCCAAAAGTAGAGATATCGACCCAAAGATTCACCTTCCTACCTCCTTTCATGAATCAGTCCAGTCCAAAAAAGAACTAATGACCCATGATTGGAGCTCTAATCGGAATAGCAAGCAAATACAGCGGTGAATCAAACATGTGATCAGTCCATCCCAAAAGTAGAGATATCGTCCCAAAGATTCACCTTTCTACCTCCTTTCATGAATCAGTCTAGTCCAAAAAAGAACTAATAACCCATGATTGGAGCTCTAATCGGAATAGCAAGCAAATACAACGGTGAATCAAACATGTGATCAGTCCATCCCAAAAGTAGAGATATCAACCCAAAGATTCACCTTTCTATCTCTTTTCAAGAATCAGTTCAGTCCAAAAAAGAACTAATGACCCATGATAGAAGTTCTAATCAATATAGCAATCAATTTAGCAAATATAACGGTGAACCAAACATGAGATTAGTCCATCCCAAATGTAGAGATACCGACCCAAAGATTCACCTTTCTACCTCCTTTCAAGAATCAATTCAGTCCAAAAAAGAACTAATGATCCATGATCAGAGTTACATTAAGTTTTAATTTTTTTTAAAGACTATTCATTTTTTTACCTTTAGTTTTTCTTCTAAATTTTAAAGGATGACCAAATTTAGAGGAAGCGGTGATCTGATGTGATGTCTACTACAGGGTTATATAGAGCCGCCAAATATAACCCTATATAGAATTTAACATTGGCATCCATGCAATCAAACCATGGTGCCCCTAGGATTAAATCCTCATGCTTGAGAGGAGAGATAAAGAAATCCTCTTTGTCCACATAGCTTTGGACATGGAGCCTCAATTTCCTTATTAAGGGAGTGACTGAAGCTTCTTGCCTCTTGAAAGCACCGTCTGCGGGTAGTACATCTCCCATCTTGTAGGCTTGTATGCCTAGCTTGGTGGCTAACTCTATAGATATAAAATTGTGAGTAGAACCAGGATCAAAGAGAATGAAAGCATCATGTTCTATTACCTTTCCCCAAGCATGGCATAGAGGAGATCCTTTGTGGTGAGTTTCCTCCTCTTGGATTTCGACCAAGGTAGCTCTAGGAGGCTCATGGCGGTTGTTCTTTTGGAGACAAGCACGGTACGCATGCAATTGCTTGCCGCACTTGAAACAACGGTTATCCTTGCGATAATGCTCAAGCTCTTCAGGAGAGAGTTTATTTTTGCCTTTGTAGACTCCCTTCTCTTTAGCTTTGTTGGAGTTGCCCTTAGGAGACTTTTGGACATTGTCCTCCCCCTTAGGCTCATTGGAACCCTTGTTTTTCATGGGCTTAGAATTTCTCTTAGCCACCGTTTGGAAATTGATTTGAGAGGCCACCATAGTATGGTGTATAACCGTCGATATGGTGCGTGGCCTTTGGGAGTTGACATACTCCGCCATTTCTTTAGTAAAGCCTGCACAAACTTGTTGCTTTTGCTCTCCAAATTCCAATTTTTTGAAGACAGTGGCTTTGAGTTGTAGGTCCCAAAACATGTCTACATATTTGTGGATGGATTCATAAGGAGAGAGCTTCAAGCTTCACCATTCGGTGAGTACTTTGCCTTTGGCATCGGTGGCATCGGTGGCCAAACACTGCTTCATAATGGAAGCTCTTAAAGCTTTCCATGTTTGTGGAGCTTCACCATTGGCCCGTAGGCTAGACCACCATTGCCTGCACGACTTTTGAAAGTGCATAGCTACATGGCATAGCTTAGAGGACTCCGTGAAGCCCTCATCTTCAAACGCGGCATTGAATTGTTGGATAAAGGCCAAGACTTTGTCCGTAGCACTAAAAGTGCCATCATAGGTAAGGAAAGAGATGCTGATAGCCGACTTTTGAAAATCAAAGGAAAAAAAAGAAAAAAAAAACTCATTCCCCCCCCCCCCAACTCTTAGTACCCCCCGTAGCTTATTCCCTATCCCACCCGACGGGCATTGGATAAATAACAGCCCCTCTCTCTCTCTCCCTCATTTTCCCTACATACCCCCCCCCCCCCACCCAATATCCTCTCTCCCAATTTACCCCCACTCTCAAACTCCCCGGCCAGACGGAAGCTTTGAAAAAAAAAAAACCCATCCCCTCTCTCGTGCTCCCTCGGTGTGAGCCGCATGGAACCCCCCCCCTCCGCTCTCTGTATTCTTGCACTCACCCTTTACATTCCCTACTCTCATTACCCCCCCCCCCCCCCCCCCCCCTGGCCCGCCAATATTCCTTCCCCGACCCCTCACCCTCTTCCCCAACCGCTCGCCTCATCTTCCCTTGGCCTCATTCCCCTCCCCTCGGCCTCATTCCCCCCCCTTCTGGCCCGCTGATATATTTCCACACTCCCACCCATTGACTTGTTTCCCTCCCCTCGTCCTCAAGCTCCCATGCAAGACAGTAGAACCCCCCCTCTCTGTCTCACCCACACATCTCCCCTACCTCACTCCCAAGCCTCACCCCTCCCTCTCCCTCATCTCTCTCTCTCTCTCTCTCTCTCTCTCTCTCTCTCTCTCTCTCTCTCTCTCTCTCTCTCTTATCCACACCTCACCCCTCCCTCTCCCTCACAATCTCTCTCTCTCAGCTCAGTCCGCGGACACCGCTCTCTCTCTCACTCGGGCGCTTAGGCCACGTATGAGGAATCCTCTCTCTCTCTCCCCTTCTCACGGACAGCAGCAATAGGACCACGTCAGCATTCAAGAGGTAAATTCTCCATCTCGTGTCACTCGTTCTAACTATAAATCGGAAGCATCAGGTGGGAGATTGGTGAAGTGCCATCACTGTTGTCAACCAAGGCGCACTGTCAATGAGTGCCAGCAACGAAGGCGGCGAAAGGGCTGAAGTCATCTACATCGACATTCATCGCGAAGAAATCATTCACGTCAAGGAAGGGAAGCAAACGGTGAGACCTCTTTTCCCTAAAGAAGCTGCAGTCAAAGATATAACTCCAAAGTGGCCTAAAGGGGCTACTCGAGCCAAAGGCAAGGAGAAGATAAGCCAGTCTGGAAACACATGACCCCGAAGAGAGAAGCATCTGGCCAAGCAAGTGCTTCAAGCTCAGAAAGCTGGGTTCTACCCACTTTGTCAAAGAATAAGTCATCCGAAGCTAAGCGGCGGAAGGTCGCCTACCGATTTGCACGACGCATGCGAGTGCTACCAATCCACTTTGACAATCTAGAAGAAGAAGTGGTAAGAAGATTCCCATGTCCTAGAGCAGAGTGGTTCGGCTACTGCTCTTGCTGTTTTGGGAAGCGAGTGGAGGACCTTCCTCCTCTCCCTGTACAACTTATCCTGAAGAAGCTCTCTACCACGGGAGAAACCCAGTAGGGTGGAGACGAGCTGCAACTGAATGGAGTAGAATTCATACAACACGCGGATTACGGAAATTACCGACAATTTTTGTTAGCCAAGAGGCTGGGCAACGAAGGAAAGGTGGAGCCCATGAAAGGCAATGACCTCTTGTGGATGTGCCGACTCATAAACACTGGCACGATAAGAGTATAAGTAAGTATTCCACCCTCTGTGCATGATGGAAAACGGGCCAACGGCATTCCCGTTCAGATTCCTGCAGCATATGCATGTGAATATCTATGTAGATAGGAAAGTCTTCTACCAACAGAAGATCATTTACCTATTCGGTGTGGCGGTACTAGGAGGAATCCTCCATTCCCCGAACCCTATCATTCTCCCCATATTAGATTACCATCATTCCTTTAATATCTCTATTTTTATCCTGTTTTGACCTATCCACCCACCCCTAAAAAAAGCCGCTATGAGCCGCTACTGTTGATGTAAAAGAAAAGAGAAAAAAAAAAGAAAAAGGTTTGTAATTTCCTGAGTCACCACCATGGCAAGTTTTTCTTTCCCCACGTTCAGTGGAAAGAAGGGAGAGGATCTCACCACCGACTTTTTGGATGATTTCGACATTGCTTGTGTTGTCTCCAACAAAGATGACGACGTTTCACGACTTAGAATTCTCTGTTGATGAAAGTAGAGGCCAAGTCCTGGTATAATGCATTGCCCCTGGCTACCAAGAATGCATAGGATGTGTTAAGGGCTGCTTTTGTAAAGAGGTTTGGTGGAGGCACAACCTCGGAGAAGCTATGGTAGCTACTGACAGAATTAAAGCAGGGAGGCCTGCTGGAGTATTCCACCTACGACTCAAAGTTTGTGGACTTATGGGAGAGATGGGTTTCCACACTGGAGGAAGGCAAAGAAGCGCCTAATTTCCTAAAGAAGGACCGTTTCATTGCTGGTCTATGGTCGCCACTTAGAGAGAAGGTGAAGGGAAGGTTTCCTGCAACATATGAGTTGGCAGTCGAAGTAGCCCGCCTTAAAGATAAGAAGTTGCGAATGCAAGCAAGAGTAAACGAGTCAGAGGAAACAATCTCGGCCCGACCAACCCCAATGGCTGCAACAGCCAATCATAGAGTCCAATCGCAGGAGGCATCAGAAGAACAGCAAGACCTGTTGAGTCGCATCACCACCCAACTAGAGAGTTTATATGTGCATCTGGTGCAGCAAGGGCATGCATCTCGCAGAAATCTAGAACAAGGAAGGGGACAACGAAGGCAGAACGCAGAGTGCCACTGTTACAACTGCGGGGAAGATGGCCATGGAATGTACTACTACCCACACCCAAGGAGGCAGAATTTCAATAGAGGGGGGAGACAGAATCAGATCTCTCCGCCGAGAGCAAGAACACCACCACCTAGGCAGCCAGGACCAATCCCACCGGTCCAAATCCTTCGACCACCTGTACAACAGCAACCACCACCCCAACCTCTCATTCCGCCACTACCCCCACCACCTGTTGTGAACCAAGCGGTGAGTGTTATTAGCTTGGAGGCTAAAGGGAAGGCGAAGGTAGAAGAGTCAACTAGAGAGAAGCACAAAGGAAAAGCAAAGGTAGAAGAAGTGGATGCTATGTGAGTGAAGCATGCGAGGCATGAGGAGGCATCTCAAAGAGAAGAGAAGATGAAAGGGACGGCCGAGTCTAGCAAGCAAGCAGCTAAACCACAATGGAAGATAGACAATGTGGACTTCTCACTAGGTGAGTATGCAAAACCCTATGACTTAGTTCAGGATGTGTTAATGCAGAGCCCGAAGATAACTTGGCCCCAATTACTCCACCTTGCACCCAGAATGAGGAGGCAATGGACGAAAATGGTAAGTACCAGGAAATCAAGACCCAAGATAGCTAGGGCTATCTCTAGGAGGGATCTCGACGACATCCTGCCAACCATGGACGCTCACATCAAGGGGCAGTATGGTGGGTGGGCACCTGGCCTAACCGGCCACATGGGGCTTTACCCCAACAACCTCCCACGTAAAGGCCAATGTGGTCGTGAGAGAGAAAAGAAAATCATACAAAACCTATACAAGGCCATCACAAGTATGACATCATCCAACGTCCACTGGCTCACATAATCTGTGTCCATCCATCTCTAATCGTAGAGAAAGTATAGAGCGATCGGCACCATACTCCTCACCAAAGCGGCACACATCCTGCAAAGTGCCCCTATGCTCAAGCCCAACGTCAGCCACTGCACGAGTAACTACTCCCACTGCAAATGCACATACTACAAATGCAATCTTGGGTCTTGAGATGAGTATCTCGTACATGAGACTCCCAAATGCTAATGCAATCCTAGCAATATCTGCCAATCTGACCATCTCAATCAAATCTAGCTTAGAGCTCCACTCTTGGAAATCACTCTGACACCCGAACTCCAATCCCTGGAATCCATCCTTGTGTCCATCGCAGGTCACATGCGCACCAAGAGCATTTGTCTATCCAGAACCCTGTGTGCTAAGAGCAATACCTAGATCTAACTCACATGCATCAGCCTTTGGCCTAAGCATATCCATGAATGATTGAATCATGACTGAATCCTCAACACTCAAGCCATCCGTATTTGTCATCGTATCCACGAATGAAATGCCCTACTGCAAAATTGTCTGCAAAACTGGCTCAACATGCTCACAAATTGGAGCATCATGCAACATATCGGCAAAGGAGACATGCCTCATCTCTCTGCATGGGTGCGTACTCACGAAGATTGTGCCGTCTCGCACATGACGTACTCACATGAATCGTGCCAACACTAGCACCTCTCGCTGTGACTAGCTGTCCATGATGCAATCTAAAACTGTGCTCATCCAGCACTACCTGGCATCCGTTGTCTTGTAACTGCCTCACAGAGATCAAACTCTGCGTCAAACCTAGCACATGGCGTACATCCCGCAACACGTATGATGCACCACTCGACAACGATAGTCTTACATCTCCTGCACCAACTATGTCACGCCTTGAACCATTAGCTAGACACACACGTCCAAGCATACCACTAGCATATGTTCTAAACCACTCACGACTCGGTATGACATGAAATCTAGCACGCACATCTAGTATCCAATGCGAAGGTAATGTGTCGTCCAAAAACGACATAAGAAAGTCAAGAGTAAACATGGAAGCAAAGGCAACATCTCCGTCATGCGTAGCCACATACGCTACATCTGCTCCCACATCATCCAAAGTGATTGCATCTCTCCAATGCTGTCTCCTTCGTTGTCTCATCCGTCGAAAACAATGCCTACGTACATGCCTTGTATGACCACAATACCGACACACAACATCTCTATGTCTCTGAGATCGTCTTTGACTGTAGGCATCTCTCTAGACTCATTTGTGCCAAAAAGCATTGAACAATCTTTGCCATAACTCTCTAGCTATACATGCATCCAAACCAATGCGATAAACAGACTCACCAAGGTGTAACATGATCGTCCAACGCACAAGCTCATCCAAGTCCTCCCACTCATCGTCAGTCATAGACTCCGGCCTAGCATCCATGCCCTGTAGTGGAAACACTTGGCCCAACTGAGTCAATGCAGCATGCATACCTGCTTTCCACTGCTCAAAGTTTGAACCATCAAAATTTGTATAGAAAATCAAAAATCCTAACAATGATGTACATGCCAAATCCATGGCAATAACTTGTGACAAGACCAAGCACAAGTCGATCAACTGACAATAGCCAAAGCCTAGCTAACTCATACACCAAGTACTGTCAAAATACAACATAAGCTGTCTAAGAGAAGTATCAACAAATATGGCGATCAATGTAACGAAAAAAAATGAGTAAAACCGCTCAAATGATGCCAAAACACCCTCTCTAATCCAAGAGCACTATGTGATAATCGATGAAACTAGCATCAACAATCTCCCTGGAAGAGATTACCACATGTACGTCAAATGATGTAATCCGGTGAGCAAGCACTCTCACAATGCGATGCCAAAACACTATGGCAAAGCTAAATGCAATCAAAACACGATTGCAAACCATGCGCATAAACAAATGAACTCGCAAGAAAATCCGGTAGAGATTTGGCAGTATTTGGCTATCAAACCATAATAACCATACTTGCCATAAACATGCTCAAAACCATGAGCAAATCATGCGCAAAATCTGCACTCAAGCATACATGAGCTGCCCAAAGTCTCAACTCCTTGAGCATCAAACCACATAACGCATACATTGTATCCTTTCACTTGTGAGCAAACTTGCAGCCATTACCACTCTCACATCCGAGAGCAAACCATGTGTGGAATCCTCGACACACAATAAACAGCCGCTGCTGCAAAAAATTAAGAGGTCAAAATCAGCCCAAATGGATATCACCATTGCGTTCGGAACATGCCAAAACCCCATGTTACATCCTAACCTTGCATAAATCGCATTCTGTATGCAAAAAACATTGTTTTGGAGCCCGAAAAATGACCTGCGAAAATGAAAATCTGTATTCTTCCTGCAAGTATGGCTACAAAAAAGCATACACACTTGCAATACATCCTTCTCTCAAGCTTAGGAATGTCCCTCAACCTTCTGTGAGCACAGATCTGGTGATTGCTCACCGATCTCAAGCTTCCACCGAAAGCTCACTTCTCTATAGCACTCCATCTGTCGCGAAGCCAAAGCTCTGATACCAGTTGAAGAGCACGTGCGAGATCATGTGTGTGTGTGTGTGTGTGTGTGTGTGTGTGTGTGTGTGTGTGTGTGTGTGTGTGTGTGTGTGTGTGTGTGTGTGTGTGTGTGTGTGTGTGTGTGTGTGTGTGTGTGTGTGTGTGTGTGTGTGTGTGTGTGTGTAGCAATGGAGAAGAGAATAGAGGAGAAGATCTTGTGTTTGCAAGGGCTAAAAGTCACACTCTACATGTGAGCCCCCTTATTCTATTATGTACATAATGAATAAGTATAGTAGGCGAGCACCTGGCCTAACCGGCCACATGGGACTTTACCCCAACATTTAGTATGCAGTTTCTAAACACCTAAGAGCAAGACCGTGCATGCGCGAGATCACCTTCTTGCCTTCATCATCCAAGATGATGCCATCGCTGAAGTCGACGGAGTAAGGCAAGCCCTCTCGCCTGTGACGCGTGAACCTGGGTGTCCTAGCAGGGGTCTCTAGCAGCATGTTGATGGGGGGTATGGACGTCAGGTGTCTCCACTAGAGTCCGGGCCACGAAGCAAGGAGTGTCGACTCGGGTGACTCTCGGAGTAGTAGGTAGTGGTGTGTAGCCAGGAAGGGTTGATAGCCGCACAGAACCTAGCATAGATGGTGATGATGTGGCTGGTGTGGGGGTGGGCAAAGAAGAGAAAGGTAAAGAGCCTCGTCGAACACAAGGCGGTGTTGAGGTATCACTGGCGGCATCCCCACAACAATCGCCGCCGCCACCACTAGGGAGTCGGTGCCTAGACGAGTGTGAAGATCGTCTCATCGACACTGAAGCTTTGGAGCGCGCTGAATGCTCCGAAACAGAGGGAGACGCTAAAGGAGTAGAATGACCTAATGGTGCTCTAGAGCGATGACGATCCTTGTACCACTACCTATGTTGAGGTGACAAAGAAGAAAGAAACTCATCATCATCCATATCTGCATTAAACACACAAACATTTGATCTTAATATTGCATGGAAAAGAAAACATGGACAAGTAGAGAGAGAGAGAGAGAGAGAGAGAGAGAGGACTCATAAAGGGCGAGGGATTTCTGTGTAGAGAGATTCCTGTGAAGTTTTTGTGAATTTGTCTCCCGTGTGCATTCTATGTATCTTGTAAAAGTACTGCGCTCCGAGTGTGATGGAGACTGAGGCTGCAATTGCGAAGGAGGTGATTCGTCTCTACTCATAGATGCTGCTCACCCCTCCACTAGATTTAGTTGATCGGGTGAAAGAGATGCTAAGAAGTATTAGTAGTGCTTCTTAGCGTCTCTTTCATCCAATCAACTAGATCTAGTGGAGGGGCGAGCAGCATCTATGTGCATAGACAGATCACCTCCTTTGCGATTACAGCCTTAGTCTCCATCGCACCCGGAGCACAGTGCTCATTGGCATATCAGACTTTCACGACACGCCGAAGAGTGTCCCTGCTTGTGAGAACATACCTGGAGCATATGTACCTGGAGTGGACGCAATGACGATTAAACACAATTTAAATTTCTCAAGTATAGCCACATGAATACAATATATATTATGAAACGGAGAAAAATTGTTCAAATACAATGTTTATGGCTTTACGAGGTCTCTCTCTCATCCTCGCATAGCTCAACATAACTCCCTATATCTATATAGAGCTCTCCGTTTAGGCAAATGTCCTCTGTTTTATTTTGTAGATCCTCTGCATGCACCCCATAGAGAATAGCAGCTTGATGCTCGTCTGGCACCACCTCAGCGGCTTTTGACTGAGCATCTTCTCCAATCTCCTCCATTGATGCCGCTGTGATTTGCACATGGTAGCCCTCATACGTCCGTGCACTACGAGGGGCTACCTCTATGATGTGCCACCAGTTTGATGCAGACTTTGTAGGATGAAATATCACCTGCCAGAGCCACCTCTGAGGTCGGTCCATTTTTTAGTTGAATCCACTTCAAGGAAACCAGACTCTCCTCTCTGCGCACGATAGCGTTGCGACCCTCCATGTTTATCTTGAACCATTGCACATCAAACAAGTCAACAAAAAATCCTCTATAATCGATCCTCAAAATCTCTTGAAGCGTGGCAAAGTAAATGAGTTCCACCACCACAGGATCTACATCAGAGGACCATTGTCGACTAGACTGTTCAAATTTTGCCATGATTCCACAATCTTCAGTAAAACACTTTTTTTCGATCCGTTCCACCCTAAAATGTCGACCTTTACACCATGCTGATGTGTATGACTTATACTACAACCAAGAAAGATTATGAGTGGCTGTTCAAACATCTAGAAAGTCACTAGTCGTACATTGCAAACTTACCTTGGTCGCCCAATTCCAAGAGTACTCCCACTCCTCCTTGGTCACTTCTTCACCGCACTATTGTGCGCTATTCAATTGTTTGTGCAACCATCTTAAGGTCATGAATGTTGGTAGGCTCTCCAGACCCACCGGATAATGTATCAGTGGTCGTCTTTCCCGTCTCCACTCGTTCTGTGCCCTTTGTCACTCTTGCTTTGCATCCTCGTATTGTGAAATCCACTTTTACATCACTGGCTTGTGAAGCATGCAAAATCAATTGATTTTAGCCTCTAGATCTTCCGTCATCTTCTTCTCAACACCGAGATTGTACATGACAATCCCAGATATGCGCTCATCATCTATGGTTCTCCATAGCGTGTCGCGGGCTTTATCAAATCCATCTAGCCACTCTCCAATGTAAACTAGGGACTCTGATACCAGCCAACCTTTTGCCATGCTACCCTTTGGAGGTGCCTTCTGACGCACATATCCCTTAAGTGTTTTCATGGAACATTCTAAAAAGAACATCCATCTGGAATGTATTGTGCCAGCTATTTCCACCTAATCAACTATGTGAACAAGAAGGTGCACCTGAATGGTTAGCATGGTAGTAGGAAAGTGTTTCTCAAACATGCACACAACCTCCGCAGCATTTAGTTTGGCAAATGGGATGGAGTCTACATTGATCTCCTTTTGTGAGATCCATTGCACCAACTTTGCAAGTTTGTAGATTGTGCTACGGACTCTAGGCAACAAGCATCCCTCAATGGCCACCAGTAAAATAAACTGCAAAATACGTATAGCAATGATATTAAAGTCCACACACAAATTTGTTACACAATTTTCACTATGATATATTCCACTTCAAACATACCTAACACATTTTATGCCATTCGTGTGACTTCAAACCAGTAAGCTTTCCTTCTCTAGTGAAACTCGTTTGGAGCAAGTGCATTACGCCAGTTGAGGTCCGCACAGATCGAATGGTCTCTGTTACTTTGCGTTCTTGGGCTCCTGTGAAAATCCACGGCACTTTAGGGAGTTTTATCGATCCATCAGATGTTGTCTGCAGCCCTGTCTACAGCCAATATTGCTCCATGCAATCCACATTTCTACCGTCAACCTTGGCTCCCATAGCAAATTATCCACCTAAGGTCAAATGGTCCCATAGCAAATTATCCACATTCTTGAATATGTGCATTGGATCTAACAAGTGATTGATCATGAGTCGGGGCCAATATGGTAACTCGTACATTAGAGAGAGTCTCTTCATCCTTGGGGACAAACCATCATCACATGTCTCCTTCTGCTCTAATCATGCTTGTGTAGATATCCTCGGTGGCTCTCTTTCCAAAAAGCCATTGCATAACACATGATTCTCTAGAAGATACGCTTGATGACCTTCGTAGATTTGCTTCTTCAATGAGAACGCACGACGTGCATTCAGTCTAGGTCCATGTGTGACACATGCTCTGTATCCGCTTGTTTGAAGCCCTGCATGTTTACACATGACAATAGATAAGCTTGAGAAAAACCAAGATTTACAGTGTTTGAATTTGAGTGTAAATCACCTGAGCATTCTGTTAGTCCGGGATAGTCATGCATGGTCCACACTAGAATGCCTCTGATCAAAGCATTTCGTTGACCTGTGTGTCAGATCATATCCACCAGTTCTATGCCAACCCACAATTGTTGTAGATCTTCCAAAAGTGGATAAAGATACACATACATATTCTTTACTTTATACCGCCCCGTCACAATCAAGCTTGGCCACAGGTGCCCCTTCTTGGTAGTCAACCACGGGAGAATTTTGTAGTTGACGATGAAAAACGGGCCATACACTGTAAGATGTTGATCTTTGACCAAATGGATTTGCGCCATCCATAGCCAAGCCTAGGTGCAGATTTTGAGCTTCCCTGGCAAAATCCATCCATGTTTTGTCTATATGTTTCCAGGCTGCACAATCTGCAAGAATCTATAGCACACCATCCGAAGATTTATTCTCCTCATGCCATGATGCTAAGGCGGTTATGGACTTATATTTGAAGAAATGCTTGATGCACGGAAGCAAAGGAAAATGTCACAAAACCTTTTGTGGAATTTTTGTTCTGTGGAGATCTACTCAATATCTCTCGGAACCACATTTGGACACTTCTCCATGTCTATGTATTTCCCTCAAAAAAGAATGCAGTCATTAGGACAAGCGTGAATTGAATTGTAATCCATCCCCAAGTTTTGCAAGATCTTTCTTGCTTCCTCTCTTGAATCTGGAATCACATTATCAGCACGCAGTATGTGCTCTTTGAGCAATCTACACAGCAAAAAAAATGCGGTACACTTGTGTAAGTAATCGATTAGATCATTATACATTTAAAGTTTTTTATTTAAGTAAACACATTATAATAGATCACTTGAAAAGCGTTGTGACACTAGTGTCACTCCATCCAAACTTTGCCTGCATGTTGAGAAGAACCAGGAGCGCCTTCAATCTAGACACACGTGCTCCATCATACAATGGCGTAACGGCTTCACTTTTCATATCATCATAAATAAGCCTTTCTGAATCCATGATCGTCTCGTTCATTCCATCGATCTCGGGCTCAAACATTGTCTCGTTGGGCATGTGGTCTGCATGGTCATCCTCCGAGTTGTCAGACGCTACATCTTGTGGCCTCATCTATGCTGCTTGACCAAAGCGCATGCGAGCACGTCTATTGGGCTGCAAGATTTTTGTCTGTTGGCCAGAGTCAAAGTCTAACGAGTTATAATTGGCAACAACTCGATCTATAATAGATGAATCGAACTCGCCAAATTTACGAGCGTGCTGCAAAGAAACGAGTCTTTTCTGTTGCACAGCATGCTTGCATTGATTACAAGTACATAAGATCCTTGTTTAGAGATAGGTGTTTCGGTTGGACGGCCCCACATCCTCGTCACTACTCATATGAAGGTAAAAACCTTATAACTTGGACATAAATTTAAATTCTATTGTCATCCTTCGTCTTTTATCTCTCTCTCTCTCTCTCTCTCTCTCTCTCTCTCTCTCTCTCTCTCTCTCTCTCTCTCTCTCTTTGTTCACACTGTAAACTACCTCACATTCTCTAGTCATGTTCAATCCCCGCACACCTTGGTCTAGAGGTGCACGGAGATCCGAACCACCGGGTTATACTCTCGTCTCTATTGGTCAATGCCTATATTTGTGGGTACGAGAAATCTACACACCCACGTCTACATGATAGTGCATGTAGTGGACAAAACCCCTTTGCCTCTTCTCTAGCTGTAGCAATTCACAGCATCTTAACATCTCTTCACAGCAGATATTTGTTCGAGGGATTACTTAGCACATTACATGTTGGCCTCCAATCTGAGTATCATGCGGTTGAAAGCTTTCCAACTTAAGGTCGCATCCATAGAGAGGAAGAGAGGGATCACCGTTCGTCTAACTCTAATTTTTTTACCGTAATCTTGAAGGTAGACTCTAATATAAAAAATCAATCCAAAATCTAATCTTAAATCTAACCTAATTGAACATGTGGTGATTTGCGGCTAATTGAATATGGTTAGTGTGTGAGTTAATAGGTGTCAGATGCTGATGGGAATATACATATTGTTGTGTAACTAGTGTTTGCTCTTTTGACAAAGCGCGCCTTCATTGACATGCACTAAAATCTAACCTAAATCTAATATAATCTTAAATCAAACATAAATTTAGATATAATCTAATCTTAAACTCAAAATAAACCTAAATCTAATCTAATCCTAAATCTAACATAAACCTAAACGTAATCTAACTTAAATCTAAATTTAATCTAGTTAATCTTAAATCTTGTCTTAATCCTAAATCTAAATTTAATATAATATTAAACTCAACATAAACCTAGATCTAATCCAATCTTCAATCCTAAACCTAAATGTAATCTAACTTAAATTTAGCATAGCTAGCTAATCTTAAATCTTGCCCTAATTTTAAATCTAACCTAATCGTAATCTAACGTAAATCTAAATCTAACTTAATTTTAAACTCAACATAAACATAAATCTAAATGTACTCTAACCTAATCTAATTTAAATATTAACATAATCTCTCTCTCTTTGTTTTCTCCCCTTACCTCTCTCTTTCGTCTTCTCTCTCTCTCTCTCTCTCTCTCTCTCTCTCTCTCTCTCTCTCTCTCTCTGGGGGGGAGGGGGGGTGGGAAGAAAGAGAGAGAGAGAGAGGGAGAGTGCGGGTTACCTCTTTCGCTTGAGCGCCGAAAACTCAGATCTGAGATCTGAGTTTCTAGCACTCTCGGTTTATTTTTTACCCATGATGGCGTCGCTATGAGCGTCACTATGCAACAAATAGAATAGTGACGCTGTGGATTTTCACTTTTGAACGTCGCACTGCGAGCGTCGCTAATGTGAAGTACCTGTTGTAGTGACAATATCTTACATCAACTTGGGATTTTGACAATTAATGCAACGCTAGTTTTTTAATTAACTCATACACTAGCACGCGTGCATGTGTGTGTGTGTGTGTGTGTGTGTGTGTGTGTGTGTGTGTGTGTGTGTGAGAGAGAGAGAGAGAGAGAGAGAGAGAGAGAGAGAGAGAGAGAGAGCTTCATTCAATATTACAAAAGAGTTTCCATGTACTGTGTGACTTTGGAAAACATTAGATGTTGTAGCACCCAAGGTAAGCATGGGCAACATTGTTTCTCCATAAACTTGGTCACATCCGCAAGGGTACAAGTGGGGTTTTTTATCAAAGTGGGAATCTTCTTTCAACTTCCATTGGCAAGGGGCATCACACAATTATGTTGCATGAAGCATGGGCAACATTGTTTCTCCTTACACTTGGTCACACCCGCAAGCGAACAAGTGGGGTTTTTTTATCAAAGTGGGAATCTTTCGACTTCCATTGGCAAGGGGCATCACACAAATATGTTGCATGCTTTTCTTCCTAAATACTAGCTTAATACCTTCATTTTTGCATGGCATAGTGCAAAGCTTGCAGGGATATGAGAAGCTAGGGATTCTGCTATTTATGCCAAATTCAATTCCTCCTTCCCCTTCGTATCCTCAGGTGCAACCTAGCTCTAAAAGATCTATATTTAAAGTAGCTCTTCGAGCATAATTAATTTTACAAGAAATATTTCTATGTTTAGTGTTAAAGAAATTTCCTCTTGAAAGGGCTCAACAAGGTATGCTCTAGGAAGCTCTCTCTCTCTCTCTCTCTCTCTCTCTATATATATATATATATATATATATATATATATATATATATATATATATATATATATATATATATATATATAGAGAGAGAGAGAGAGAGAGAGAGAGAGAGATGACTCTATGGTGTTAAAACTTCTGTTCTTTTTCTCCTCTTTGTCAGTATCGAGAGAGGTCTTGAGTTCAACTCTCCTGGTCGGATAGATCTTTAAGGTCTCTTGGGATAGTTTCCCATGAAGTTAAAATCTTCTTTTTCTTCTTCTTCTTCTTCTCTCTCTAAGTGGCATTAAAAAATGCCCAAAATGATACGTGTCGACATAGCCTGTTGTAAGCCGTTTTTTAACTGCGCTCCCTCTCACACATACACAAACATTCCCTCCGGTGTTCAAGAAAAATCATTTTTCCAAACATATGAAATTCCCTTTTTTTGAATTTTCCAAGAGGAAATTTTAGAAAATTAGGTTTGTTTTTTGATTTTTTACACTAATTTTCTTTATTTTGGGGCGGAATTTATCATTTTTCCCTTGCCTTCAATCGGCATTTTTGAAATAGAAACGGCACGATATTAAGCTGAGAGACATTTTTCCCAAACACTGATTCCCTCTATCTCTCTCCCACCACATATCCTCATAGTTAAAATACGGTGTTGTCTAGATTGGGGCTTCTCAAAGTTGATTCCCGCATCGTTCATGCTCTCTGCTCTGAAGATTCTATCAATCCCCGGCTTAATAAAAGTTATCCACAACTCATCTATAGAAACGAGCTCCACTGTAGGCCTTTTCAACCGCTTAGTGATGTCAAGAAATTTTTCCAGAAACTGGGGCTCAATCACAAGCCAGAAGCCCTGTTCCTTAGGCCCGTGTCTCACTGGGGCAGGCAAAGGTTGCCCAATCCTAGGTGGCGACAAACCATTCGTAGATGAAAAAGGAAAAGTTGGCCTGCATAGCTTGTCAGAGGGACGGCCTTGCACCCTCGGCCAAGTTCACTTAGCAGCGGCCATTTGCGAAAAGTGCACGCGGGAAGCAATATCACAAGCTTTGAACCCTATCTGTCAGCGTGAAAGGCGGGCGTCGAACCACTTGCGCTGCTCTAATTCGTTGTCAACTCGGTGCAGCATTTTTTGAAAGGCTCAGTGTGACAGCAACGTCAAGGACCAACTTCAAAAAAAGGGTGGGGCGGGCGTCATAGTGTGACACGGGCCTTATTACTTCGCTCTCCAAAGAGCCGCAATCTCTTTGTCACGAGCTTTTGAAAATGTTCCTCCTCATCTCTTTGCATTTGCCACCAGAAAGTGGTACTTGCTTACCTTGGCGACGTATACATTCTCTTAAAGCCTTCTCATGTGTTGTGGCAACAGCTCGGACAGCGAGACGAGGCTCTGAACCGATCTTTGAGAAGACAGGGAAGGCGAGATGGTGGTCTCTCTCTCTCTCTCTCTCTCTCTCTCTCTCTCTCTCTCTCTCTAACTAAAACAAAGCAGTTTCTGAACGTCGCTTTTAGGTAAGGCTGAGATTTGCAGCTAAACGGGTCGACTATCTAGAAAAAGACAGAGAGTGAGTTTTTGGACCAGTGAACCTGCTCTTTGGGAAGATAGGGAAGGTGAGATGGTGGGCTTCCTTTTGCCCTTAAGTCTCTTGCTTTTGTATTTTCCCTTGCGCCTCAAGACTGATGGCAAACGGGGGCTCGTCTCTCTCTCTTAGCATACGCACATGCAAGCCGTCGCGGCAGCAGCTTCCGATGGAAAAGCGTAGTGAGCCCACCACGCCCCTGCACTATTGTAACCGCTTCTTCACCGCCGGCAATCGGCACGGCATTAGGTCTGCCTTCACGTTCAGCTCCGATGGTAGCCGTTTGAGTGGCGGGAGCAGTATTGATTGGCCTGGGAGCTCTACACGCTGTTGACAGAGTCTCTCTCTTGTCAGTTCTCTCACTAAAACGGCAGGCATACACGAGGCATGTGCGTGTTCCCCCGGCCGATTGGCACTCGAACACCTCACCGTCGCTTTTAGAGTTTTAGAGAGAGAGAGAGAGAGAGAGAGAGCAAGCAAGTGATGGAGCTGATGATAAGCAGCAAAAGTAACCTAGAGGATTAACGCACAAGTTGCAAGTTGCAAGCTAGCTACTAAGATCAACAATGCATGTTGCAAGTCGTTGTGCAATCTCAAGAAGCAAATGGTGGGGGAGCGGTTTGTCTTGCATAAGTTGGCTACCAAGCCCAACCATGCAAGGTACCAATTTTTTTGCAATCTTAACAGCCAATCATGGGACTTGTCGCAAGTCCACGTGTGAGTGCATCAAGAAGAACACTATGAAGCAAGGCACGAGGCTAGGAACCAGGGCCATGAGTGCATCCTCTCACAAATTTCCTACTGAGAATACCTCCATCCTCTAATGCCTACATAATCTGGGATGTTTCTGGTGAATATTCAACACCATTTCAATTCATATTATCCTATCTCTTGCTATAGAATAACTCATGAAACAATAAAGTTTCTCTTACATGCACATGCAAGAAGCCAAAAGAGGGACTTTAATGTCCTAGGAACAATTCCAAGAGGCTTGAAATATCTATCCGACAAGTCTGGAAAAAAAAGAAGGGAGAAACCACTCATACTTGTAGTCGTAGAAAAAGTAATTGGTGGTGCTATATTGTGATCTTTGTTATCGGACTTAGGTGCATTGATAGGATCCTCCTAATTGGTTGCATAGTAGCTATTCTAACAACCCATTACCATCATGATGAGATGTCTGAGCTTGCAATCATGCCACTATGAAATTTAAATATGTTGGTTAAGAGCATCGACTTACTGGCATTAGGCTATTGCACAATGCAGACGTACTCAAGGAGTTCACCTTCCAAGGGCAAGCACCTTCTTACAAAAGAAATCATCCCATACTCCTAGCTGCATGCCTTCATTAAAATGCCCAAACTTTTCTTGGCTAGGTTAGAAGCATGGCTACCACCAAACATACTAACCAAGGTCATGGGCTATGTAGGCTAGCCCTACCTTTTTGGTCCCAAGTTTGAGAAAGTGTGCACTCTTTTATGGGGGGATCAAAAGTACTCTATCATGATGGTCTGTGGGTTCAAAAAGCTTTACCTATACTAAATCTAGGCCAAAGCATTTACTAGCATATTATACTTTGTGGTTAAATAAATACTAATAGATTTGTCACATTTGGAGATTCCCATTATTGGAGCTTTACTACTAATTGTGCAATGTAGGCATATCACCTATACTAAATAATCATCGTTATTTGTGGCCCTTTGGATAATTTGAATATTTTGCGGTTTTAAATCAAGTTTGATGCCAACTAGGGGTGGGGTGGGGGGGGAAGAGAGAGAGAGGTGAATGCTAGCGATAAGGATAATTCCATCTAGCTAGCCTACCTTACTCATGTTCTGATCTCATCTCACCATTCAAAATTGTTTGGAAACCATGTTGTGGTCAAAACATAGATACTCACAAAAAAGCGGGACATAGCCTTTGACTACATGGCAACAGCGCCTTCTTCACGCACCCAAAACAATAGCCTCGTCACACACTTGATGATGCACCATCAATGTCTATTAGGATGAGAGCAACAATCTTGATGCTAGATTGAGCACATGGATTGGTGCAAAGCAAAGGTTGTAAATGTGAGCCTAAGAGTATAGCAAGAAATTTGTTAGCATAGTCCACATAAAGTTATATGGGTATCCTTAAGAGAAAATGCTATTTTCTCCTTCATAATAGGTTTTGTGATAGAGTTTTCAAATTTTTAAACTAACTTTTTCGTAAGAAAGCTCGATTTTTTGCTCGGTTTTTTCTTAGCTCGAAAATATGTGCTCGGAGAATGGTAAAACTCCAAAATTTTTTGTGAGCACATATTCTTGTTGTACACATCAAGGGGCACCTTGGGTAGAAACTAAAATCCATTCTGACCACCTAGACATCATACACATATGATGTCCTAGAGCCGAGATCTGAGGTCAAAAGATACATATGAGTGCACCCTTATGATCTACAGTATTTAGGAAGCATATAGTCTAAATCTCATCGAATTTAAAGCATTTTTGGACTTGCAAAGGCCATAAGAGGCATCTAGGAAAGTGAGTGCTTGAATTGACCATGTCTAGCACAAAAAGTGGTCAAATTCAATTTTGAAAGTTGTTGTGACTTGTTAGAGTAGTGAGTGACCTCTGGAGTGAGTTTCACTTCAAACTAACCAGTTAGACATCATACGCGTATGATATATAAAAATAACTTTTAGGGGCCAAAATTGACATTTGAGCTTACCAAGGTGTTTAGCACCACAAAACAAGCTTACATACCAAATTGCATCCAATTTTGAGCACATAGACATCATACGTGTATGATGTCTCAAGGCAAGATTTAAAGGTCCAAGTGCACTTTTGACCACATAGGAGGTTTGAGACATGATGATTCAATCCTATTTGCAAAATTTCATCTCATTTGGACACATACCTTTGAATTTAAAGAGATTTTTGCAAATACAAGAAGGTAAAGGTAAAAAAGTAGTGACTTTAAGCAATTTTGACATCCAAAATTTGATGTGATCACATAATCTTGTTCTATGCATTTAGGAGTACCTTGGGTAGAAGTAGAAGTGAAATTCATACACATATGATGTCTTAGGGGCCAAACCTGGGTTAAATGAGACATTTGAGTATACCCTAGTGTCCTAGAGCACAAAAGAAGCCCCTGGAGAAAATTTAATTGCATTTGGAGCACATTTGGGCTAAAAGGTTCCAAAAGATAGAAATTGGGCAACATACAAGCTTGTATTATAACTTGCACAAAAGTTGTTCAATTTGAATTTTGGAAGATTTTGAGAGTTGCTTAAGTGATAAAGAGTCATTGGGACAAAAGACACTTCATTTTGCCACAAAAGACATCATACATGTATGATGTCTCAAGTGCAAAATTAGAGGTGAAAACTCACATTTGAGCTCACAAAAGTGTTTACCATCATAAAATAAGCCTAGAGACCATGTTTCATTCAATTTGGATCATTTTTGGCTTAGTTAACCTTCTGGGAAAGTTGCAAGCAACCTAACAAAAAAAGGAGTGATAGACCTGTACAAAAGTGTCAGCAAATTGAGACTTGGAGTGGTTAGAGTACATCAAGGAGAGTCTACATTTAAACTTTCTAGAGCAATTCTGAGCCAGTAGACATCATACATGTATAAAGCCTTCAGGCACAGATTGACTATTTGGCCATAACTTGAGCTATCGATATCAGCTCCAGGGTAGCTCTACAAGATTTAGTGTCAACCATGAACAACAATTAAAGACCCTTCAAGTTATTCATGTTGGTCAATGTCCAAAAAAATGTTGTTTAAGGCCTCAAAATTCATCCGAAAGTAAGGGGTGTTGACAACTGACAATTTGGGAGAACTGTGAGAAAATGGTCGTGGTTTTGGACAGTTTCAACTTTTCCCTAACCAAAGCACTTGAACACATTGGTATAAGCCTTCTTACATGAAGCTAGATTTGTCAAGCCCAGAGATCATGTCTTGTTTAGATTCAAGCTCAGCTTACACAAGCTTCGGGATCCCATCGATAGAGGAGCATCCGCCCATAATGGATCTTCCAAACTTGCAGTTGATAACGACCAATCTTGTTAAGAGAGTTTGGATAAAAGATCATGAGAGTGAAGAACTGTATAGAAACATTGACGACAATGACTTCAACCTTTATAGGTGCTCAGAGCCATACCAAGAAGAGCTGGTGGATTACAAGCTCTTATATGTCTATACATATGGAGTCAATAGTCAATGGAAATCTGTAGTTGTTCACAAGGATGGCAAGAATACAGATCTATAGAAAGCATAAACCCTCGGAATGCATTAGAAATAGGTGGATATTTGGTCAATGAAGGACCACAAATACATCCAGCAAACATGAGAAGTCCTACAAGAATTTCGAAAAGGGACCACCTGGATTCCCTTCTAGAGCAATAACGAGAGATGAAGTGATCACAGAGATGGCATACATACCTTCTCAAGGAACAATCTCCAACAAAACAATTAATCCCTTCGCAAAAGAACCTAGCCATACTAGAAGGCCAAAAGCGAGAGAAGGATTAGGAGAGCCTAGTATGAATAGACTTGTAGACAATCGACGAGTTAGACCATCCCAAGTTCAAAAATGGGTAAACAAGAAATTAATACTCCAGAAATAAAGATACAAGAGATCACGTAGCGGATTTCAAAAGAGTAATTAGAGTAGAGGAAGTTTTGGATTTTGCAACACAGTTTGCGGGATTCAAACTAACTTTGGAATATGGCGCGACTACATGGTTTGAGTCAGTGAAAAGTTTGAGACTCTAAACGAGTTTTTGAAAGAATTCATTGAAGAATTCTCCCAAAAAGGCATATCTCACAATATTGTCTCTCAAATCCACAGATTCAAACAGAAATAGGGTGAATCAGTACGCAAAGCTATATTATGACTCAAGAGATATGTCAAGTTCTGTTCGAGAGAGGACGCGGACATATTGATGCAAATCTTTATCCAGAGAATGAGACATATGGGTCTTTAGAAGGATTTGCATATGATAAGGAGCTTGATGCTAAATGAATTGATCAATGAAGCTCTTTATTTGGTGGAAAATTGTGAGGAATACAATGAAAACAATTTTAAGAGTCAAGAGGATGACACATACTCTGAGCAAAGTGATTCACAGATGAGTGGGTCCATTGCAAAATCCAAGACACCTATCGATCAAGAGAAATTTATCAATGAAATGGTCAAGAGGTTAACTCCTCTTTTAAAGTTTGATCCGAGGGAGCCTAAGTGGTGTAAAATTGAGAGAAAATGGACTAACCATACATGAGAAGAGTGTTACTATAGCATGGAATATGATTGGGAGAGGTGTGTACAACCTATTCAGAAGCACCTCCTCCACCTAGATACAGTATGGAAAATGCACCAGGTTCAGTAGGAGTTTCAAGGCCACAACTTGTCTTAAGACAACAACATCCACTGCTAGGTGCTAGAATCCTTGTAGACATGAGATACACTCAGATGATGGAAGCATCTAAACAAGCACTAGTACCAACTCCAATGTATTATAGCAACCAAAGTGGGTATTTCCATTCAAAGAGACAAAAGATGAGAGAGAGAGACATGGAGTGGTGAAGACGGTAAAACCTCCACCTCCAGCATTTTGACCTGAAGAAACAAGGTATAAGATGGACAAAAGGACAGTTCGATTCATTGGGAATAGAGTCTTAGCTAGTTCAAAGCCTACTTATAGCCTAGAGGAAATGCAAGAAGAAGATCCTCAACCAAAGATAGATTGTCACAAAACCTGTGACAACTACTTGATCAAACAATGTCCTTAGACAGAGATCACACAATTAAATGCCTTTTTTCTTGAATGTGGCATCATTTACCTGATCCCCGACTATCCAAAAAACCCAAACCAAGTCATAAAGATCACAATGAATGTCTGAAGAATTGTTTAGCTACCCAATAGCTCGGAAAACATACCAATTCAAGTAATTACGAGAGTGCAAGCTCAAAAGAAAGCTGATGAGAACCTAGAGACAAAGAAAACAAAAACTAAAGCGAGTCCAAAGACAGGTGAACCAAAGACCAACACACCTATTCAAAAAAACAAGACCAAACAAAATAGTTGGAAAGCTAGAAAGGCTAGGACAAAAGCACATAGGGAACGAGAGTAAAAATCCATAGCTGAGGAGCTTACCCAAGCTAAAGAGAAAATAAGACAACACGAGGAAAGGGTTGCACCTTCTCTTGCGCAGACGTATCAACCTCTAGAAGAACCATCCAGAAATAAAAAACCAAGAAGTGCAAGTTCGATAGGATTAGTCTTGATATAAAAAGTCAATGAGCCATGCCCTCCTAAAAGCCTATGAAACTTGGCTCAAACCAACCAAACCCAAGAGCAGAATGGATGGCATATCCATATGGAAAACAAGAAAAGCACATCCTTGAAATGTGCAAGAAAATGATTGAATTAGCCGAAGCTTTACTAGAACCACCAGTTGAAAAACCTGAGGAGGTGATCCTTGTCCCACCTACACTAGTAATCCCATTGAATGAAGAGCAAAAAGAGACAGATTCCAGTCACGAGCACGGACCAAAGCTGAAGGACCTAACATTAGAACCAAGGATAGTGTTGAATACCACGGATAACTCTTTCGAGGGATTTCACATAGCTATACATGAGAGTTACAAAGAAATAGAAGGTCTTGACAAATTGTGGAAACAAGTCAAAGAATCCAATGAAGCAAGTGAGCTAAGCAGAAAAGTAAACCAGACGGGTGATGGAAGAGGAGTGTCTCTTTCACCAATAGAGGAATTTGAGGCTAGATCTCAAATGACTCTAGAAGTGCAATCATATTGGAGAGACAAAGGATATGTACAGTCTATGGACAATCGACCCCATTCGCTAAGCACACTACCATCCTATATGGAAGAGCACGAGGCCAAGTCAGATGTTATTGCAGTCCCATCACAGAGACTGTCAACAATGTCATCGATTCAAAAGGGCTGATAGACATTTTGTGGACACCCAGTCACCTGTACGATAAGGTTAGCCGAGTTGCTCAGAATAAGACCAAACATGTGGACTACTATGGGAAAATACCTAGAGAACTTTTTGGTGTTTAAAAACCAATGACTCAAATTGAGGAAGGGATCAAAGAGTTGAAAATGCCTCAGCCAAACACTAGGTCAGTGCCATTAAACAAGGTAGACAAGTACTATGAGGAGAAAATGGGAATACCACTCTTCCTGTCGAGTTTGAAGGTATAAGAACCATGGAAATTCTTGAAACCGGAGCTGGCATTTCCATCGCAATAAAAGAAATATGGAAGAAATGGGAAAAAATAGCAGTGAGGGCTACTACAATGAAACTATAGCTTGCAAACAGACATACAAAAAGTCCCATAGGATTGCTAGAGAAAGTAGTTGTTACTTGGCATTGAATATGAGCAAACCTTTGCTATTATTGACTTTGGCAAGAAGAACAACTATGATATCATTCTATGATGACCATTCATGAGGCATATTAAAATGGTCCAAAACTGGGGTTTTGATCATATCTACGTGAGACACACGGAAACCATGACAAGTATAAACTTGAAGGACCATAGTTACAAGGATGTGACGAGAACCCCTATGGAGGAGTTTGATTTCGCTAATGTAGAAGGATCAGAACTTCCAACATGGTTGGGTAAGCCTAAAGAACTATGGATGTGTGAAGATTTGCAATCAGAAAGCTTAAAGTGAGAGGAATGTATTCTAGAAAGGGCGATTGAAGATAAGGACTATATCCCAGAACCATTTCCTGAAGAAGAATTAGAGCCAGTTGAATGGGAACACATCTTGGCTACTCTAAATGTGTGCGCTATTCAAGACGGTCTAGCAGCAAAGCTTTTTGATAGAAATGGCTATGATGTTGTCCCTTACTTTACAGTGAGTGTGATCCAAGAAAATGAAGAGAACCCGGTAACAGCAGGTTCTCGAGATGAAAAGCAAACAAAGGAATGTCACAAATCAAAAGACGAAGAAGAAGACGAGTTCTATGACTCCGTAGAACACTTGGATCTTCAAGATATTTCGACAATGGAAATCTAGACAACCCAACAGGTGACATGGACGACACTTTAACTAATGCAGTTTTATAATTTTCCAAATCAAAGACCCAAGAAACAATGTCACCACTACAAGAATAAAATGCATCAGAAGTGGATTCCGAAATCCTCGATGGAAACACAACTGCAACCTGAATCCTCATACGTGTGGCTCCTTTACATGAACAAAAGCCTCAGCCAAGAAGAACAGAATCATGTCAACAAGCTAACAATGCGCGAATCAATTAGCTAGACAATCCCTCTCAGAAACATCAATCCAAGAGCAAACAGATAGTAACTTCCATGAGCAGCCAAACCACAAAGGAAAAGTACTAGAATGCAACCTTGTTGAGGATAGTAGCGACAGTCATGATTCTTATGACATCCCCTAACAGAAACTCAGGTCATCACCCCCACTAGCAACTTTTGTAACAATCAAGGAAGGCCAAAAGAAAAGAACAATAAGTCAGAGCCAGAGAGTTTAACAAATTTGGATACCAAAGAGCCAGCTCGACCAAAAACAGGTATGGATTAAAAAGATGAAGATCTCTAATGAAAAATCACAAGATCCAATACCAAAAGAAAAACAGTCAAAGTGTGCAAGAATGGCTTAGAAAATCACAAGGTCGCAAGCTTCCAAAACTCATATTTGGGTTCCAAAGAAGTTGATTCAAGCACAAAGAAATCAGGAGTTTATTTGGATTTCAAAACGGTTGAAGTATCAACTCCCAAAGTCTGAATCCAACCCCCAACCAAGCATACAAGGGTTGAAGCAAAGACTGTTGTTGACTCACATAAAGACAAGGTGGATCTCAAAGAAGTATCTTCAAACACAAACAAAGCACGGACAAGTATGGGCTCTTAAACAAACAACATTAACAAAACAATTGATAATCGCAAAGAAGTGGGTCCCAAAGGAAACCAATAAAACTAGTGTCATTGCACCGCCACTTGAATTCTTTCAATTCCTCCTACGGTTACAGTATATTTAGACAAGAGTAAGTCACTCACTTTGAGCCAGAACCCATTGCTGAGGAACAATGCCAAATACGACAACCAACAACAAGGCTAAATGGATTCCAAAGAAGCATCAAACAAATAAGTAAGCCTTCAAAAAATCTCTCTACAATTTTCAATCAAGCAAACAACACTGGAGCTTCAAAAATCATCATATTGCTTAGAATAGGAAGCCTTGTGCTAGCAAATGCCAATAAGAAAATTTCTTATACCCATATCTTGCACATCATAGGTGTTTTCCATGCATTGATTGTGTATGCATAATAGAGCTACATTACAAGGCCGACATAGGCACAATTTTTTAATTGCCCAAGCACAACACATAACCTTGGCGATACCCTGTCGTCAAGGAGGACGCCAAATAGGAGGGGGGCGGAATTCTAAATGCGGACCTAATGTTATGAATATAGAGGATAATGTTTTGTGAGTTGTATTGAATTTTTGCATTTGATTGTGATGATTTTTTGACAAATTTCAGAGTATATGCCCTCATAATAGCACTACAAGAGGAGTACGTATACATGTCATAAAAACTAATATCTAATACTCCCAAATGATTTTCTCATGTTAAACTGATCATTTAATATGGTGAAGTACCACGGGACTAATAGCTAGAATATTGGTAAGGCTGCCAGACTGGTCTCTGTCAGGGATCCAAAGGAGGGAAAATAGGGATCCAAAGGGGGACAATCTACAAAAGAGAAATGTGCTTCAATGGGGCTTAAAAGACCTAAAGTTCAACCCCATTAAGACATCCATAGGCTAAAGTTCCTAATTTTAATTGTATAGTCCAAAGGCCAAAGTAGGGAAAATATTGGATGGTCATGGGAAGACTAAAAAGTCTCCCCACATCCCTAGGAAAGAGGGGGAGAGCCCTTATTGTAGGGGATGAGAGAGAAACACACACACACACACACACACACACACACACACACTCCAAAGCTCCCCCTTTACACAAAGGGAATAGTAGACACATGTCAGGCTCCTAGGCCAATTGCCCCCAAGCTCCCCTCAAATCCTATTGAATGGCCATAGAGGTGGACCAATGAGCATTAGGCTAGAGTAAAGCTAGTCTAATAAATTTAAAAAATGCTTGATAAAAGAGCCAATAAAAATTAAACTTCCTAGAAGACTATTGGACAGTCTACCAAGAGGTCCAATGAGCATCCAGCAGCCCAATGGCTTGCCTGATTCCTATTGGCCAGAAGACTAAGAGGTTCAACAAGAGTTTAGTTGAATTATTTAATTACCTAAAGCTCTCACAAAAGGGGAAAAGCGGGGAACTTGTCAAAAGGCTATCAATTATGCTTCTAATTTGTGATTGGCTAAGCTTTACAGGAGCCAATGGGAGGCCAACATGAGCAAATAGCAAGAGGGGTCAACCAAGAAGAGAGAGATAGAGAGAGGGCTGCATTTTACTCTAACACAATGCTACACACACACACAAATCATGTGTGCAAGTAGAACTCCATCTCCTTCTCCAAGCATTGAGAAGTAGAGGCCTACACCAACAATTCTTGGCTATGGAATGCAAATCTGACCAAGATCCAAGCTTCAATGGCATGCTCATCTCCTCTACCATGCTAATTATACTAAGCTAAGCTATGCTATTAGAGTGATTATGTGAGGAGAATACTTCTTTCTTGTAAGATACATCTTCTTCCTCTAAATCTATCCTCATTCCCTGCTAGCTCTCACCATTTTTTAAGGTGTGTGAGGTCTTGGGACTGAGGCTAGGGACGCTAGGTGTGTTTTTCAAGCATAATTTGGTGCATGAAGCTTCCATCTTCATTCCACCAACTAGTTTTGTTAAGGAACACAAAGATTGTATTGTACAAATGTCTCCTTTGATGGGAGAAGCCTTAATACAAAGCCTTTATGGAGGGGGGACCGCCGGTTCCATGTAAATCCAGTCCTCAACTGTTGTTAATTGTTCTATTTATCTCTCTTTTCAAGTATTGTCAATGCCAAATTAGCTAGGTGTACATTGCTATGTTGCTTTCTCCAATTAAGTACTCTCTCTATGCTCATTAGGAACTTGTTCTTAATGAACTGCTCACTATGTTATCATTTTTTTGCTACACACAAGTTACTAGTGCATTAAATGTTACATTGGTATCAGAGCTATTGGTTTCTCTTCTCTTGCTCAAGAAGAGAGGTCCTCAAGCTTGCTACAAATACTTGGTGTTATTAATTGCAAAAGAATAAGTAGAATAGGGATTTTTCATCCTTGAAGCATGCCTGCTTTATCCAGATAACAGGGATACCTTTGAGAGCTATGGTCTTTATAATGGATTCCTACGGGGCTTGCCTATGTCTTAATCATTATTGAGCTATTAGAAGCTTGATAGGAACCAGTGATGTCTTGTTTCTGTTGAACCCTCTCTTCTATTCCTTGCAATTCATAATATTTGACCCACAGGTATAGATGCTTGAGTGCTTATCTTTGAAGGTAAAGAGGAGTAGCAACTCGGGCTTGAAGTGCCAAAGTACAAGTAAAAATTTACACCTAAAATTTGCTAGTATGTCTAACAAGGGAAAAGAATTGAAATGAATGTTTTTCGTAATGAAAGAGCAACTAATGATTCCCCTATGCTTGTAAACTATCTTGTGTTGGGGTATAGGCGTCTGTGCCTTGCCCGGCCGCCCAAAGTCTGGGCGCCCACTGACTTGTATACCTTATACATAGCATAAGTGTATAGGGGGCTGCTCACTCTTTGAGTCTCCCCACCCACATCGTGCGTGTCTCTCCTTCTCTCTCTCTCACTCTCCGTCTGTGGTGCTCCCCGATCCCCTTCAATTGGTATCAGAGCTATGGTGACCGCGGAGAGCACGACGGCTTTGAGAGCTTCGAGGCGATAGCTCGCTCGCTCTCGACGGTGGAGTTCGATCACGGAGTTTCACGGAGAGCGATTTTAGCTTGAGGAGCATTGTCTTTGGAGCTTAGGAGCTTGGTGTGGTCAAGCTTGGTCGAGGAGGCGGTTGCGGCTTCCTTGGTGACAGGAGCTTTTGAGCTCAGTGGAGCTCGGTAGAGAAGTGCTCGGCGGAGGAGAGCTTGACATTCAAGTGCTTGGATGTTGTTGTGGCAGAGCTCTTGCGTTGGAGCTTGCATTGAGAGGACATTGCATCACGCAGAGTGAAGCAGGAGCAGGTTCAAGACTGTGTGCAGCTCGTTTTTGCCATTTTCGGGCTCTAAAACGCAGTTTTTTGCGTAGCTTCGTCATACAGAGTCAGATCTACATGATCCAAGAGTCTAGGTCAGGGTTTTGGCACGCTCCGGACGCGATGGTGATGTCTATTTGCTGAAATTATTCTTTGAATTACAGCAGGTACAGCAGCAGGTTTATTTGTGCACTTTCGGGTCCCAAAAACACTGTTTTTGGTATATCTCACACACACGGAGTATTTTCTGCAACAACCAGCAAATTCATAGGTGTACACAGGTTTTTGGATATGCATTTTTCCAGAGAGCCACTCATGCGAGAGTGAGCTATGTTGCCATGGTCTTGGCGATTTATGTATGCCATATATGGATTTGTGTATTTGCTTATGGATGAGATTATTTGAGTGGTACTCCGGCAAGAGCGGGTATGCTCATATGTATGACTTTGTGAAGTGATTCCGGTCGAGTTTATTCCCGGATTGGCCATCGTGGCATATATTATTGTCTCTTTGAGTTTACTGTTGAGATATTGCTCCAGTTACAAAGGAGACTCTGCCAAAAAATTTGTCAGATATTTATGCGCGATTAAGTCATATTGACTTGTGATTTTGTGCAAGGTTTTGCACGGTTATTGGTGCAACTTTGCATCAGGTTTTGAGCCATATTTGCAGACTTTTGTTGATGCGATTCGAGCCAGTTTAGGGCTGATTTGGTTGACATTGCGGGAGCTCTATTTTGGAGTGGTTTTACATTGTGTTTCTAACCATATTGGTAGACAGTTTTCAGGTGTTGTTGGTGAGGTGGTTTTGCTTTCTAGTTTGCTACATTGTGCTCATGGCAGAGACAGGTGATCGATCAGATTGTGACCTCTCACAGATGCGCGTGTTTGATGGGTCAGACTTTGCGGCATGGAGAGAGTGTATGCTTGATGCATTGACACAGCGAGGGTTGCATCGACCATTGAGTGGTGATGCAGGTAGACCTTCAAACATGTCTGACGATCAGTGTCACGAGCTAGAGGAGATAGCACTATCTACACTCTCTTTGCACCTTGCAGAATCTGTATATGCTCTTGTTATGCATGAGACTACTATGAGAGCACTTTGGCGCAGATTACATGATATGTATGATAGATCTGAGTCATCACGGACTTGTGTGAGACATGTACATTCACGAGCACGCCGACAGGTGACATGTTGGTATTGTGGTCATTCTGGACACGTTAGACGGCGTTGTTTTCGTCGTATGTGACATCGTAGGAGACATGGCAGTCTCAGAGATGTATGTAGTGATGCCATGGGCTCAGTTGCTTTGACAGTTGAGGCACATGTAGTGTCGGAGTATACTAGTGACGGGGATGTCACTTTTACCTCGAGCTATGCACGAGATGCTATACATGTGGATAGTGCACTCCCTTCGCAGTGGTTGCTAGACGCAGATGCTATGTTTCATGTCACGCCGCATCGTGCATGGTTTTGTAGCTATTCTAGCGGGATGCTTGGCAGTGTACGTTTGACCGATGGATCGGTGCATGCGATAGCAGGTGCAGGAGATGTGAGACTGTCATTACCGAGTGGTGCATCTTACTTGTTACGACATGTGCGCTATGTACCAGATTTGACAGTGAGTTTGATCTCGATTGGTCAGCTTAGAGATTGTGGATGTCAGATTTCGCTACGAGAGCGAGATTTTGTGATGCATTCGGGTTCGCTAGTGATTGCAAGAGGTGCCAGGAGTGGTACAGGTTACCCATTGCATGTGGATCATGTGAGAGACGGTATTGTCCTATGATCATGCAGCCAGGTAGAGAGCGAGAGAGCAGGCGAGTCTCTTTTGCTCATGGGTTGCAGGATACTTTGCATGGAGTGCAGAGTAGTGAGCTCGTTGTGCACACAGTTGGGGCACGACTTGAGCAGTCACACAGAGAGGTGACAGAGTCAGACATGCATGCTTTGCTAGTGACTGAGCAAAGCAGAGAGTCGGTTGTGCAAGATACTTCTATGCAGGATAGACAGGTAGAGCGGTCTTGCTCTAGTGAGTCACGACAGGAGGACGTTGTGCAAGAGTCTATGCATACGGAGTTAGAGCATGAGAGCTCTAGTGACTCACAGCAGATTGAGTGGTCATGTTTGCAGTGGATGATTGCAGAGGAGACTGAGATGTCAGCGATTATGCAGTCATTCCTTTCTATGCTCGACAGTGAGCATGGGGATATAGTTGTGCAGGATATGTCTTCCAGCAGACACCTAGAGCAGCTAGTTTGCTCTGAGGTTGCACGACAGGTTGATGCGTCTTTTGCGGACAGTCAGGAGATGCATGTGGCTGACACGCCTTGTCACTCAAAGATGCCTATTGCCAGGGATATATATGTTGATGCATGCTCCGTAGAGCTAGCAGGGCCCGCTAGCATTGCATCGGCATTCGGTGGTCTCATGTATGAGATGTTGATCTTGAGACCGGATATCGCAACTGCAGTGGGAGCATTTGCAGTTGGGGTTGTCAGTCGTTTGTTGACTGATGATGGCATAGTGCACGAGGGAGATATGCAGGTATTGCATACATACTTGCAGTACGTGTGCGGTACGTCTGGTGGTGTATGAACTTACACGGGAGCAGGACAGCCAGATGCACACGATCACAGCCAGCCAGTGGGCATCGGTTGAGAGCGGTTTTCTCTCGCCTTTTGTAGTCTTTAGACTAGGTTCCCTTGCTTAAAGGCACAGTCGCCTTTAAGTGGGAGGTTGTTGGGGTATAGGCGTTTGTGCCTTGCCCGGCCGCCCAGAGTCTGGGCGCCCATTGACTTGTATACCTTATACATAGCATAAGTGTATAGGGGGCTACTCACTCTTTGAGTCTCCCCACCCACATCGCGCATGTCTCTCCTTCTCTCTCTCTCTCTCTCACTCTCCGTCTGTGGTGCTCCCCGATCCCCTTCATCTTGTTTCTAGACTTCAACAAGCCCTGGGCAACCCATCCCTCCAAGGTGAAGTGCTACAGCAATTGCACATCCATGGTATTCTAAGGGAAGAAGAGGAGGATCCGTATGAAGGGCTTGACTTGTTATCAGTTGCTTCCACTTGGCTTGAATGCAACTCCTGTCAAGCTTTCGATCCCTTGTTTGCAACTTGATTCCTGTATCAATTCTAATCAACCCTCAAATGCCATATATCTTTCTATATTTGGTGCACTCCATCTCCTTTGGTTTCTCATGTATATCTTATCGCGTGCACGACTAAGGCATATTGAGCTTGTTACACTCAAATTTTTTAACCGTTCAACTTGAGGACCAATGGTCTTATCAATAGATATTGGTAGTGTCTATAACCCCTTACAATCTTGAGATTAGTTATTATGACATGCATAGCATAAGTGGTTACACTGCTTTATAGGAACTTTGATGATTCAACTTTTTCATACATTACAATGATTACCAAAATCTTGAATGCTTTGATGCCTTGTTGCTTATGCTCTTGTTAGAATGCCTTCAATGTTCTTGAAAATATGCTTGCTCTACCTTTTGGATGCGGGGCCTTGGTTCCAAATAATCTCTAATTATATAAAATATATATTGAAGGTTTTTTTAGGAGCTTGAAGGGAATGTGTGCTAAAAAAAAGTTGATTTTTAAATTTTTTAAGCGAAATTAATGTAAAGAATGGTGAGCGTTATTTGACTTGTAGAATGACTTATGTGACAAGAGCTGAGGGCAAGGTAGCTATGGGTGTTTAGGTGCCCTGTGAAGAGTCTGTAGTGCCAGTGACTTGATGGGCACAACTAATTTCATTGTGGGTTGCATGTAGCTTGACAACAGTTGATGAGCAGCTTGAGACAGGTTATGATGCAAGTGCAAGGAAGGATGGATTGAGACAGATCGTTACAGGCACCTTCAGTAAGTGTGATGATGTGGAAACACATATTGGGGCATTATAGGTCATTGGGTTCTATAGGTGCTTTCAAGGCTTGTGTAGGGCAGCAGGCAAGCAGAGGTTAAGTTGTAGTATATAGTGGGAGCAACATTGAGGAGAAAAGGCTTGAAGAGGCCTATAGTGTGAGTGGTTGGAAACTTGATGGCAAGCATACCATGGTAGGTGGTGATGGTGGGCTAGTAAGATGACGAGGCCGTGAGGTCAGTGTAGGCTACAACTAGTTGCAAATGATGTTGCAATTGAGAGCGATAAAAGATTCCAAAAGTTGAAATTTAAGAAGAAGGAATTTATGGTTTGTCCTCAAGGCTACACATACTCACATTCAAAAGTGCAAACACACACTTACACAAGGGGGATGAAGCTCCAAAAGGGCACAGACACACTTAAAAACTTACACGTAGCAGAGGCTCTATTAGAATGGTAGAGAGCTCCTTGCATGCACATCAATTGTCTCAAAAAATTGTCAATCAACTGAATTACATATCAACTCCAAATGAGTACTTGAGAGCTCATTAAAAAATCTTGCAATACACTAAGATTGAGTGTGTGTAGATGCAAGGATTCATGCACAAAAAGTTTTATGCAAACATTAGAATGAAATCAAAACAAGTTAAAAACAAGAACACACACACAACTTATTTATCAATCTAAGTATCCCTAAACATTGGCTAGGGTAGTGGCTATATAGAGTTGCGCAAATCCAATGATAGAGATGATTAGATGTACTAATCTAGTCGTAGAAAGAGTTATGAATTGGTTTAGTGCTTAGAGAGAGAGAGAGAAAGAGGGAGCACTAAATCTAGCATAGGGATCTAAACTGGTGCAATTAGGAAATTTTGATTATGCATTAGCTCTAATACCACATGTAAATCTATGTGCATGTTATAGAAAATCATCAGTAAAAGAAATGTTGTTCCTTCAAAGACTTGAGGACTTACAAGTATAATAGTAAATTGTAGTGGGGCTGAGTGAATCATGGTGGAAAATTGATTTTCGATTATATATTTGTTTCCTGAATGATATGCTCAACCATTTACAAGATCAACTCGAATGACACAGTCTTGGAAATATAAGTAGACATGGTTTTCAAATTAGATATGTACCATTTTTGCTCTCCTGATGAAAGAACGTCCTAAAATCATCTCAAATGACATAGGATGATTGCACAAATCCATAACGGTGAAGGTATATCTTACTTTGTGTCCAAGAACTTTAATCTTGAGATCTTTCAAAATTCCAACCCGTGATGGAGCAAAAGTCACTGTGTGCACACTCACACACAATCACACCTTAACACAACACAATAAGTTCTCTTATTCCCCTCACCTTACTCAACAACACTCAAGATATCAATGAAAATCCTCTCCCAAACTCAATTCAAACTCCAAAATGTCTCAGCCTACAAGCCCCTGCGTACTTGCAGACACTACATAGTGAGTCGAATTGATCAAGGCTCGGAATCACACTTGATGGATTCCAAAAGACACAAAAAAAAATCATCAAAAACTCAAAAAACCCATCCATAAAATAATTTTCTCAAACCATTGCAAAAACTTCACTTTGTTGGACTCTTTGGTGTAGCCTCAACCCTAATGACACCGTGCTTAGCATATTAATTTTTGGTGTCCCGTAGGATTCTTGCCCGTGGTGTACCTTAATCGAGCCTTGGGAAATTTGAGTAAGACCCAATCATTTTCTTTAAAGGCTTGGGCTCTTCTGTGCTTGTCAGGAGCAGCCTTTTGCCTTTTCTGTGAGATGGAGATAGCATCCTTAATCTTTTGGAAAGATTCTTGTAGATCTCATCTGTAGCGAAGATGTTCCCATGTACGGTAAGTAGCAAGGGGCTTTTTGATCTACCCTCAATTACCTCAAAAGGTGTTTTTCCCATGGAAGTATGTACAGTGTTATTGTAGGCATACTCCACTAAGGGTAAGTACTTTTGTGCGCTTTTCAATTGTTTGTGCAACCATCTTAAGCTCATGAATGTTGGTAGGCTCTCTAGACCCACAAGATAATGTATCGGTGATCGTCTTCCCCATCTCCATTCGATCCGCCCTGTTCACTTCTTGCTTTGCATCCTCGTATTGTGAAATCAAATCCACTTTTGCGTCACTAGATTGTGAAGCATGCAAAATCGATTGATTTTAGCTTAGATCTTCCGTCATCATCTTCT
>NW_028221937.1:0-51610 GCF_014529385.1 Adiantum capillus-veneris | reverse complement strand
TTTCCTCTTTCAATACATGATCACTCTCAACTTTTGCTCAAGTGCTCTTTCATACATTCATGTCAACAAGAGAGTGCTTACATTCTTGAACTTCATTATCAAGATGCATCAAGCGTGTTGTTTGCATTTCAAGAACCTTCTTGAAGTGCTCATTCTCCACAACAAGAACTCTTAAAGTGCCACTCTCCATTGTAAGTGCGCGTATCTCTTCAGCTTGCTTGTTGACTGTTTTCTTGTAATGAGACCAAGTACGCATGATCATTACTTCCGTTGTTGTGGACAATGTGGTTGGATTAGCATCCAAATTCCTTAGATATTTTGCATCATTCTCCATGGCGAGTGTGGATTTCCACCCTTGCAAGTTTTGTTTGAAATTGCCTTCAATTCGGCAACAAAAACACAAAGTTTTGACAGTTTTTTTCAATTTTGAGATGCTGTTACAGCAAAGCCTTGCATTGATTTTTTTTTTTTGGTTTTTACATCAATGCGTAGAGGTCTTCGTGCTCTTTGATTGACGCTATAGATCACCTAAATTGGAGTTCAAATGAAGAATGGTGGACTTTCTAGATGCATTAGCCCCAAAGACTCTCACCCCTTTTGGTATTTCTATAATATTTCTTTATAAAGGTACTATAACTCCCCAAGGGTCCACTTCTTTGAGACTTTACATCTAGAAGCTCTATAGAGGCTACACTCTTGGGAACTTATACCTTTGCAAAGAATACTAAAGAGATACTAGAAGGGGTGCTAGTATTTGGGGTTGGTGCATGTAGGGATGGAGATTTGGAATTTTGTGTTAATAACTTGTTCCATCTCTCTCTCTCTCTCTCTCTCTCTCTCTCTCTCTCTCTCCTCTCCTCTCTCTCTCCTCTCTCTCTCTCAAAAAAACGCAGCCATTTTTTTTGACCTAGTAGACAGTAGTCCACTCTTTTGATCATAACTTCTTCATCCGAATTCCGATTTGGGTGATCTATAGCTTCAATCGAAGAGCACGAAGTCCTCTACGCATTGATGTAAAGACAAAATTTTCAGAGTTATGGAAGGCATTTTTGTAGCAGAATTTCCGAAGTGAACAGGTTCAACAAAATTGATTCTCATCTCGTATTTTACATACAATGTCTTCCGGCACTCGCAAGGGTTCTTCTTCTTCAACAAGGTCCACAACCATTGTGGAAAATGATCCAAAATCTCCTAAGTGTGGAGATAGCAACACAACCACCCAACCAACGACATCGGAAACCATGATCATGGCGTACTTGGTATCATTACAAAAGACCGTAAACAAACAAGGAGAAGACTTACGAGCACTTGCAATGGAGAATGGCACACTAAGGTACTTGTGGTTGAGAATGAGAATCTCAAGAGGACACTTGAGATGCAAACAACACGTTTGATGCAACTTGAAGAGGAAGTCAAGGAATGTAAACGCTCTCTTTGTGGACTTGAATGCTTTGAAGGAGCGGATGAGCAAAGTAGAGCATGACCATATATTGAAAGAGGAGAAATTTGACACTATGAGCCGGGATGTATGCGACATGAAAAATGTATGCACAAACAAGTATTGGGCTGATGTATGTGGTAGCAATGTGGTTTCTAATTCCTCACTCATGCAAGCTATGATTCAAACAAAGAATGTTGAGAATGTGGATGTGGAGGAGTTGAAGGAACGGGAGCGACGTTCCAAGAACATTGTTATTCGTGGAATTCCCGAAGAGAAGCTAGAGACACCTCCTTCTCTTGCCATTGTTATTGAAGATTTATTCAAAACCCACTTTGGCATGTCCGGAGTTATGGTCTATGGAGCACATAGAGTGGGGAAGCAAGGAGCTCCTCGCTCGGAGAACGGCCAATTGTATGCACCATGCCGGATGAGTCCAAGCGAAAGATTATCCTTGATAATAGTTGGATCTATTTGAGGGATATAAAATATTTTGTATGTGAAGATCGCACTATTAAGCAACAAAATATGCGTCGCAAGGCATATGAGGAAAAGAATAATAAAAACAAGGAGATCTCTCATGAAGAAAAAGTGTCCAAGGAGGAGGCAAGTCTCTCAAGAAAATAGGGATGCGTGACCAATGAGACCGAGTTACAATTGAAAATATGCTTTTGGAATTGTAATGGATACCCATGGAATGTGGGGGTTGGCATTGATGAACTAACAAGCAAAGCCGATGTTGTACTTCTTGTTGAAACTTGGTAGCATGATACACAAAGGATTAACGGCTTGGAGGATTACAATGTACATTCATTGATGTGGTCAAAGAATCTCAAGCAACGAAGAGGACAAGGAGGGTTAGCATGTATGGTTAAGAAAGGATTGGAAGATTTTGTATCAATTGTGAAAGATGACAAGTACAAACGTTATGTATGGCTGAAAATTATGACACCAAAAAGAGCACCCATTTTTGTAGCCGGTTGCTACATTCCTCATCATGATTCTCCCTTTTATGCTTGCATGGATAGAGATCAACCATTTGCTGATTTGGAAGAGGACATTGCTTATTTCAAAGGTGAAGGTGTTGTTATTGTATTTGGGGATATGAATGCTCGCACAAAAACATTGCAACATGATACTCAACAATTTGATATGCCACACATTTCAAGGGAGTTGGAGAAAGTTCACTTGTATGATTGTACTTCAATGGATGAGAAAGAGCCGATCACTATGGAAAGTTACTTTTACACATGTGTAATAGCACGGGTATGCTCATTGCCAATGGTGTATCTTTGTGGAGTGGAACCAATGGATTTACATGTAGAAGACATAATGGGGATAGTGTGATTGACTATATGCTACTCTCTGAAGCCATCATGTATCACATAAAGAGTTTTATGTTTGGTCAATGGACCCCAGAATCCGACCATCGCACCTTATGTATTGACCTTTCATGTGGAGAAGCAACTAAGCATGATAATCTCAGCCAAAGGAAAGAGAAGTTATCACTATGTATGGAATTCAAACGGGAACCAATGTACATTGAAATGGTTGAGCAAAAATTATGGATGACAAAGCTTCAATGTGATGCACCATTGGAAACTAAATGGGAAGCTTTCAAGAAAGCTATTTGTTCTTGTGCGGAAGAATGCTTTTCCATAAAGCATCTCCATGGTATCAACAAAGATAGATCACGCAAAAGGTGGTTTGATAAAGAATGTCAAGATGCTTGAAAGTCCTTGATAAAGCTTGATGCAACTATGGACAAAGACAACTATCAAAGTCATTTGCATACATACAAGGCATTGATTCAAAAGAAGAGAAGAAGATGGGAAGTAAAGCAACAAGAATTTCAAGTCCAAGAAAAGGCACATGCATGTGGAAGATTTTGGAGAAACTTGAGAGGCAAGCGGGTTGAGAATTTTGGTAACTTGAGTCTAGTGGATATGTACACACATTGTAGGCAATTATATGAGCAAGAAAATACTGAAAAAATGCCATTTTATGGTTCACTCCCATGTATGCCGTCTTTTTTTACTATTGAGGATGTATGCGGTGGGCTTGAAAAGTTGGCCACTCGCAAAGCGGGAGATCTTCAAGGTATCAAGCGGGAGATGATCAAATGGACGGGAGATTTTACCCATGAGTGGATGTGTGATATGTTCGACCTTGCACTTCAACATGGTATGCCTTATGATTGGAGTACTAATTGGGTTAAGCCTTTGCATAAAGGAGGGGATGTAAAGAATGTTAGCAACTACCGGACTATAATGATTGGGTCTCTTATGGCAAAGTTGTTTGGGTGCATAATAGAGATGAAATTGAGTGATTGGGCTGAAGAGAATGACAAGCATGCAAAGGGACAAGCGGGTTTTCGTCGATGCCATAGCACCATTGATCATCTTGTCACTCTTCGTGTTCTCATGGAGGAAAGTCGGTTGAAAGGAAAGCCATTGTATTGTTGTTTTGTGGACTTTAAGAAAGCCTTTGATATGATTCCACGTAACAATTTGTGGAGAAGGATGGAAGAACTCCAAGTGCCAAGTGAGTTTATGCTTGCGGTTTCTCGAATCTATGAGAAGGTGATTTGTCAATTGCGCATGGGAAGAGAAATTTCAGAAATTTTTGTAAGCACTATTGGGGTTAAACAAGGATGTCCATTGTCACCAACTCTCTTTGGTCTATGCATCGATCAATTGGAACAAATGGTACTTGACTTTATGCAAGAAGAAGGCATTGAAGAGGTCACTATTTGCAATGCGGTAATCATGCTTTTGTTGTATGCGGATGATGTAGTGCTTCTAGCCCACACTTTAGAAGATGCACAAAAGCTTATGGTTGTCCTTGAGAACTTTTGCTTGCATAGTGGGCTGATTGTAAATGAATCCAAAACAAAGGTTATGCTTGTGAAAACCAACCATAAGGAGAAGCCATGCATTGTGTACAACAACGAGACACTTGAAGTTGTTGAGAGCTTTAAATACCTTGGCCTTGAGGTTCCATCCAATCACAAGTGGCATGAATGTGCTATGCGTCGTTTGGAAGCGGAAAAGAGAGAATATTATGCATTTGAGAACATGTGCAATGTGGGAAACATCAAGTGTTGGGTTCTCAAGAAGTATCTTTTTGATGCATTGGTGACACCGGTTCTTCTTTATGGAGTTGAAGTGTGGGCGGGAGCATCTCAAAGTCTACTTGGAAAGAGTTTGAGAATGTCCAAAATCGTTTTCTTACAAACTTTCTCCAAGTTAAGACACAAACACCATATATGCTCCTACTTCTTGAGTCGGGATCTCTTCCAATTGAGGTTATGGTCATGGAAAGGGTTGTGGAGTACATGATAAAGATGCGTCAAAACCCCTCACATCGACTTCCTACAATTGCATGGGAAGCAAGCAAAAAGTTCAAAAGACGCATAAAAGCAAGATCTTGAGCACGGGATGGATGCAAGACATAAAGAAGTGGTTTGGGAGATGGGATGCATTACACTTGCTACATGATGCTTCAATTGACTCTCAAGTGAATGAAGCTTTTCTACAACGCTAATGTATTACGGCTTCGGAGAAATCCGGTGGGTCACGCTTCATACATTATACCACCTATATTGCCCCCAACTACAAAACCATGTTCTTCGCTGAGAGAGGAAACCGTACTCACACTTACATGCTTGAGCCTATTCCCTTGTCCGCGATACGCACTATCGCAGCAATTCGGCTTAGCTCCCATTTCCTTCGATGCGAGATAGGGCGTTGGGGCAATGGAGAAGAGTCAAATCGATTGTGCACATTATGCTCACTGCAAGTTCGAGAGTCTGAGTACCACACACTACTAGAGTGCTCAGCTTTTGATCACATCCGAACTTGCTTCTCTCACATTTTCAGCCATAACTTAGACCTACACACTTTCCTCTCCCAGCCAAAGTGTGGGCTCTCCATTGCGACTCTCATCACTACAATTTTGGAGCATCGAGAGTCACTCATCAGCCATACACATACTACATCACATGTAACTTTGGTCCCATAGGTCATATTTGACCTCCGAGGACGATAATAAAATCTCTCTCTCTCTCTCTCTCTTCTCTCTCTCTCTCTCTCTCTCTCTCTCTCTCTCTCTCTCTCTCTCTCTCTCTATATATATATATATATATATATATATATATATATATATATATATATATATATATATATATATATAATATATATATATATATATGTGTGTGTGTGTGTGTGTGTGTGTGTGTGTGTGTGTACAGACACACATACACACACACATACATATATATATAGATATATACTCAAGTTCAATTCTATTATTTGTAGTATCTTATTGTGTTGCTTTTTTTTTTGGTTGGGAGTATCCAAGTCTATTACAACATCATGTATAGTATTGAGTAAATACCCACTAATGCCATCAGTGCGTAGTAGTGGATGTTGACCTAGGTACTAATCTCGGGGGGTGCACTATGTAATTATGTTAATGTATAACGTGAGTTCAAAATACAAAAGAAATTAAGCAATTAATAGAGATACATTAAAATAAGGGGTTTTATATTGAATTTTATAAAATAGGGGGTTGTTTTTTCATTCATACATGTTAAAAGAGGGGTGTTTTTAATACCCCGCAAAATTTTTTAGTAACTGCTTGTCGAGCTTTCCGTATTTTCTCATGCATATTAAATTGTTGTTGGGCAGTCTGGTACCATAATGGGAGCCATGTATGATAATGCTATCAAATCTGGTTTTTGAAAAATCAATCAGCCTATGAGAGGGTTATGCTGTAACTGCTACAGTCTATCCTTTTGGCTATGGATAAAGCCAATTCACTGAAAGGAATTTTGTTAGCTAGACTTGCAGGTGTTGAACCCTTCCCCTTGTCATTATTGACTTCCACCTGTTCAGCGCTTGACGTTTCTTGCTGGCTTGTTCCAGCAGTGATGTCTGTTTCTCAAGTATGGCTGAAGTCTGGCCTGTTGTTGAGGACTTTCCCCAGAACCCAAATTCCATTCTTCAATTTCCTAATCATCGAGAAACAACCATTTCAGCCCACCTCCCTTCCCTTTGGGTGACTCCTCAGCATAATCAAAGGATGGGCCTGTTAGTTCTCAACTTTCATTCAGAACTCCAGTAACTTCTTCAGAGTGCACCTCTTCAGTGGCCACTGGTGTACTGGAATCTGAGAATATTTATTTGGAGTCAACTGGTTTTTCTAGAATTCCAGTTAGTTGAACTGGTCATTCTCTAGGATTCAGTGGAATTGCTTCCTCTGCTTTTTAGCTTGATTATTGTCGAATAATACTGCATTTATGTCTATCTTAGTCAATGGAAAAATATTCATTGCTATCAGCATCCTCTCAATATTCTTTACTCCATACTTCTGGCAAAGCTCTTTTGGTCGTAGTGCCTTCCTCCAGCATCTGGTGTTGTTTGTTGGGAACTAAATTCTTTTACTGGTGCCCTGTATTGTTAGAGTTTGATTCGCATAATCGTGAATAGCATGTGCTGTTTGCAGCCATGGGCATCCCAGTAGAATCCCATATGCACCTTGCACATCCAGTACTAGGAAGCTGGTCTTGAACTTTTCTTTCCCCACCCTTATCTGCAAATTTTTTATCATTCCGATTGCCTGCACAACTCTGTGATCGGCCATTCAAACCTTAAAGGGTGATGGTTTCAAGTTTGTGATACCCATTCTTTGCTGAAGATGTGCCCCGATGATGTTTACACCTGTCCCTCCATCCAATATGACACTGGATAGTGGCTCCCATTGTTTCCTGACTTTGTAGTCTATCTGGAGTATCGGTACTTCATTATCTTTGACAGCTGCCGCGTCAATTGGTCTAGCATCGGCTTCAGCATTTCTTCAT
This sequence comes from Adiantum capillus-veneris, assembly GCF_014529385.1. Lineage (NCBI taxonomy): Eukaryota > Viridiplantae > Streptophyta > Polypodiopsida > Polypodiales > Pteridaceae > Adiantum > Adiantum capillus-veneris. Next base: position 44,309 of record NW_028221937.1, on the reverse strand, counting down.
TGTCTGATGAATTTTGCTGCTTCAAGTAAAGTCTTTTTGATGTCTTCAAATTCAACTGTTAGTTTTTGAACTCTTTCACAGATTTTAACATGAATTTCTTCTCTCTCTTGATCAGAGTTATTATCAAAACTTGAGGAATCAAGACTATCTTCACAGTGTCAATCTATTAGGAAATATTACGTAGCTAAATAGATATTTGAGTAGATTACTTAATGGAGAGAGATAGATTTCACACACAAGAGATTACAGAGTAGAGAGAGAGTACAGACGATATATGTGGCTCACCCAATGTGGGCTACGTCCACGGGAAAGCAGCCACTCAATGGCTTTAGTACTTCAAAACAAGAATTAATTTACAAAGGGATTATACCCTTAATAGAGCTCCCGCCTTGCTTCACTCTCACCACCTCACATCCACCTTGTTGCATCAACTTCACACTATGAAATGTGTGTAGAAATGGCCTCCTTTTATAGGCCAAAAGGGCTGCCCTCTCTCATGAGAGACAGCCATGTGTCGCCTCCCTTGTCTGAATAAGTCCAAATCAGACCCTCCAATCCGCCCATGTGTGGCCGCCCTTGTGTAGACAAATCCGCTTTTGAATTCGGCCACCGGCCCATTGACTACCGGCCACCGGCCAACTGATCGGTCGTTTTTTGACCACTTTCTATCCGTTGTCCGGCCATAATATTGCGGCGAGTGAAAATTTTGGCTTCCGGTGAGTGATTTTTATTTCCGGCGAGTGATTTTCCTTCACGCACGATGGCTTCTCCTCATAATGGGGCCTTACAAATGTGAATTTTTACCACAAAAAATTACAAGGGGTAAATCAGGCTCCATACTTAACACAATCCTCTGTTCTGGTGTCTTCTTTGCCCGCTTCATTGTTTCCCTTTGCAGTTAGATCTGATTTAACATCTCCTAGATCCTCCACCACTTCTTGGACTGTAGCCAGCATAGTCTCAAAAATTACAGATCCTGACCAATCTGACTGTCTTTTCTCAGAAGACTTGTCATAAAATCTAATATCTAACCAACCCAAATGATTTTCTCATATTAAATTGATCACTTAATGTGGGAGAATAAACGGGAACAAGTGTTAAGATATAGATATGTGTTTATAGATCTATCTCAACACGGGGCCAATGGTAAAGGGGCCCAAAAGGGAGATGGTCTATCAAAGAGCAAGGCTAACCAATGGAGCATAAGACCTTAGGGTTAGCTTCATTGAAGACCTCCAATAAATGTGTGTAAAAGTCCTTTGACCTTAGGTAAGCTAGGGCTGAGCTTGAGGTGGGAACCCGGCCCAAGCTCGAGGTGCTTGTCCTGCTTGAGGTGCTTGTCATGCGTGAGGTGTTTGTCATGCTTGAGGTGCTTGATTAAGATGCTTGAGCTGCTTGACTGGCTCCATGCTTGAGGTGCTTGACTTGCTGCATGATTAAGGTACTTGAGGTGCCTTGAGAAGCTTGCATGAGATGCTTTTGGGAACACCCCCTAGTTCAAGTGCTTTGTCATGCTTGGTGAGTAAGGTGCTTGATCACCTAAAGTCAAAAGCATTCCTACAAGAGGGGGGGCGAGCCATTTTCCTAGGGGCTAGAGAGAGAACACCCACTCACACACACAAGGGAAGCCCCAACTTGAAGAGGCAGCAAGGACACATGTCAGGCCCCTACCCATGTTACCTTCATGTGTTGCTTGAAGCCTATTGGCTAAGCTTCAAAGGGGTCCAATGATAAATTACATGAATTATCTAATTGTTTTAGCATTTATCTAGCCCTATCTCTCAAAAAGGAAAGGGGGACACTTGTCTCAAGGCTACCCCTACTGCTTGTAATGCCTCCTGCTCATGATTGGCTAGGCCTGGGAGGGTCCAATGAGCTTCAAGCATGAGCTACAAGGGGGGGTCAACCCAAGCTAGCTAGGGGCTTGCTTGAGGGGTATACTCACCCACACACACTCACAATCACTCTCATTGTGTGTGCTATGCAAAGTGCAAAAGCTCCCTCTCCAAGCAAGTAGAGGTGGAGAGCCTGCACCAACACTCTTGGCTATGGAGTGAAAATCCAACCAAGAGCCATGCTTCAATGCTTGAGCTTGTCATCTCCTTCTTCTTCATTACTATGCTATTATGTATGCTAGCAACAAGAGTATGATAAGTGAGGAACTAATTCTTTCTCCTACGAAATGTTTCTTCTTCCTCTTTCCTACCCTCATTCCCTGCTAGCTCTCTCCACCTTCGAAGGTGTTTGAGGTCTTGGGACTGAGGCTTGGGATAGTTAAATCTTTCTTCAAGTTTATGTTATGTTTGTGATGCATGAAGCCTTCCATCTTCATGGCATCACCTAGGTCACAAGGAACACAAAGACTGTATTGTAACAAGTCTCTCTTTATGGGAGAAATCATAATACAAATGCCTATTGGAGGGGGGACCGGCTCCACATAAATCCGGTCCTCAACCGTTGTCATGTTCTCTAAATTCTCTCTCTTGCAAAAGTATTGTCTATGCCAAGTTAACTAATTGCTATGATTATGTTTCTATCTTCAATTATGTCTACCCGCTATGCTCACAAAATCATTTCTTGAAAGTATTCTCATTAAATTCCGCTACTCTCAAATTGAATAGGCAAATTCCATTACATTGGTATCAGAGAATTTGGTTTCTCTTTTCTTGCTTAAGAAGAGAGGTCCTTAAGTAGCCTATAAATGGTTGATGTTGTTAATTATAATAGGGTAAGTGGAACTGGGATCTAATATCGGTTTTGTTAAGCCCACTATGGGGGGATGGTGCACACCTCGGGAGCTTTGGACTTAATAATGGAGTATTTTTAGACTTGCCTACGGCTTTACCATTATTGAGCCATAAGAAGTCCGAAAGGAGCTAGCCCTTGACAACTCTGCTATGTTAGACCTACTCCTCTACTCTCTATAATTAACCACCTTGAGCCGTGGGTGTAAATACTTAAGAGCCAATTTTCAAAGGCTAAGAGGAGTGGCAACTAAGGTTTTGAATTGCCAAAGCATACACTAAGTAAATACATAAAATTTTGTTAACATGGCTGACAATAATCAAGAGAGTAGAATGAACATTGATAGCTTTGATTTTGCACATGAAGGTGCTAATGATGATGCTCCCATGTTTGTGAATTATCTTGTGACTAGGTTGCAACAAGCTATGGGCAACCCTACCTTGTAAGCCGAAGTTACTCAACAACTTCGTGCCTATGGAATTTCCCTTCCTCTCCAAGAGGAGAGAGAGCTTAGGAGGCCTCGTGAAGAGACCCCCAAAAGAAGACTCTCTCCCATTCGAGAGGAGGAATCCAAAGAGAAAGAAAGCAATGAAAGTCTAAGTTCTTCTGAAGATGTGGCTCCAAGAAGAAGGCGGTCTAGACGATCGCCTACTCCTCCCAAGAGGAAAAGAGCAACCCATAGTCCTTCTCCTCATCACTCTGAAAGGAAAGAGAGGAAACAAAGGAAGAAAAGGGCTAGGAAGAGGTCACCCTCTTCTCCTTCTTCTTCACCTTCCTCCTCTTCCGATGAAAGTTATGGCTATTCTCCTAGAGAATACAAGAGGGGAGGACATCGCAAATCATTTCCTACATGGCAAAGGTCACAAAAGCTAAAGAAGTTCAAGGAGGGAAGAAAGAGTATCTCTTTTCTCACCTACGATGGCACCTTTGGTGCTACCGACAAAGTCTTGGCCTTCATCCAGCAATTTGACACGGCCTTTGGGGACGAGGGCTTCACAGAGTCCTCCAAGCTACGTCATGTAGCTATGCACTTCCAAAAATCAGCTCGTCAATGGTGGGCTAGCCTTCGTGGCAATGGAGAAGCCCCAAAGACATGGAAAACTCTACGAGTTTCCATCATGAAGCAATTTCTGCCAAGCGATACTAAAGATAAAGTTCTTACCGAATGGCGCAGCTTGAAGCTTCTCTCTCATGAGTCTATCAACAAGTATGTAGACAAGTTTTGGGATTTACATCTCAAAGCTACTGTCTTTCAAAAGATAGACTTTGCCGAGCAAAGACAGCAATTCTGTGCGGGATTACCTGAAGAGATGGACAAATACATCAACTCTCAACGGCCCGGTACTATTACCGAAGTAATCCACCACACCATGGTTGCTTCACGCATCAATTTCCATCAAGGGGCTAGACGTAATGTCAAGCCCATGGAAAACAAAGATAAAAATGATGCAAAGGGGAAATCCAATGCACAAAATAATTCCCAAGGCACTTCCAACAACAACAACAACAATCGGTCCAAGGAGAAGGGAGTTTACAAAGGTAAAAACAAACTCTCTCCTGAAGAGCTTGAAGCTTTTCGCAAGGACCATAAGTGTTTCAAGTGTGGAGAGCAAGGACATGGCTATCATTCTTGCCCCAAGAAGAATACTCACAATGAGACTCCTAGAGCTTCCACCATCGAAGCTCCAAAAGAGGATGCTCATTGCAAAGGATCATCACTCTCCTATGCTTGGGGAAAGGTAAGAGAGCATGATGTCTTCATCTTGTTTGACCCTGGCTCTACTCTTAACTTCATATCAATAGAGTTGGCCACCAAGTTGGGCATTCAAGCTTTTGAGATGGGAGATATAGTAGTTGTGATGTAGCTTTCAAGGGACAACAAGCCTCCGTTACTCCCTTGATTGGGAAGTTGAGGCTTCATGTCCAAAGCTATGTCGACAAAGAAGACTTCTTCATCTCTCCTCTCCAACATCAGGATGTTATCCTAGGGGCACCATGGTTTGATCGCATGGCTGCCAACATGAAGTTCCCTGAAAGGAGAATTTACTTCACTTACAGGGGAAAGAACATGTTTTAGATGCTAGTGAGTGTGGTCGCACTATTCCACTTGTAAATCCTCTTTCTTTTGATAAGTCAATGAAGAGCTCAGTTTCTGCGTACATGATTTTTGTCAAAGAGTCTCCAAAAGATACTAATGTTTCATCAAATGTAAATGATAGGAATCAAGAAGAGTTAGACTTGTCTAATTTTCTAAAAGGATTCCAAGATGTGTTCATCGATGATATCCCTATGGACTTACCTCCAAAACGAGGGGATGATGACCATCGTATTGAGCTCCTTCCTGGAAGATCACCACCTAACAAGCCTCCTTATCGAGTCTCACAAGCTCAAAAGGAGGAGACCATGAGGCAAGTACAAGAGCTGGTAGACAAAGGGATGGTGAGGCCTAGTTCCTCTCCCTTTTGTTCTCCAGTCCTTTTAGTGCAAAAGAAAGATGGTACATACCGTATGTGTGTGGACTATCGAGCACTAAACCATATCACTATCAAAAACAGATTTCCCGTACCTCGGGCAGAAGATCTGTTTGATAAGCTACAAGGCTCTACCTACTTCAATAGGATTGACCTTAAGAGTGGCTATCATCAAATAAGGATAGTGGATGAAGATATCTTAAAGACCGCGTTTCGCACAATGTTTGGTCTTTATGAATATCTAGTCATGCCTTTTGGCTTGACTAATGCACCAGCTACGTTCAATCCTTTGATGGAGAAAATTTTTAGACCATATCGAAAATTCATTGGAGTGTTCTTTGATGATATCATCATCTACTCCAAGTCTTTGGAGGAACATAAGCAGCATCTCCAAGTGATTTTTCAAGCATTGAGGGAGAACAAGCTTTATCTCAACCAAAAGAAAAGCGAATTCTTCCTTCAAGAGATTCAATACTTAGGTCATATTATCTCTAAAGATGGTATCCAAATGGATCCATCAAAGTTAGAGGTAATAAAAGCATGGCCTAACCCAAGAAATCTACATGAGCTAAGAAGCTTTATTGGTATGTGTGCATACTATAGACGCTTCATAGCAAAATTCTCTCAAGTAGCAGGACCACTACACGACTTAACTAAGAAGAACGTTAAGTTTGTATGGACTGCTAAGGAGCAAAATGCTTTTGAAAAACTCAAAGAGAAGCTTACTTCCCAACCAGTCCTCGTGCTTCCGGATCTCTCAAAGCCATTTGAGGTCCAATGTGATGCTTGTGGTGATTGCCTTGGAGCGGTTTTGCTTCAAGAAGGGCATGCCATAGCATATGAGAGCCGAAGGCTCAATGGTGATGAACGAGTCTTGGGCATTTATGAGAAAGAGCTTTTAGTTGTTCTACATGCCCTAGACACATGGAAGCACTACCTATTGGGGACTCCATTTATCCTACGAACTGACCACCAAAGTCTCAAGTATTTCATGACGCAAACCAAGCTTTCCGACAACAAATGAGGTGGGCAAATTTTCTTTCACAATTTAATTTCCATATTGCTCACATAGCTGGTAAGCACAATCAAGTTGCCGATGCACTTTCACGACGACCAAAAGTTAATGCGGTGTCTATAGCTACTCACAATGATCTATCCTCTATGATAGATGAGTATGCTATTGACCCTGACTTTAGAGACATAATGTCAGCCCTTGCTTTGGGGAAGAAAGAGGAACCATTCACCTTGCAGGATGGTTATCTTCTCCACGGCAATAGGCTATGTGTTACTCATTCCCTTCGTGAGAAGGTTATGTATGAATCCCATGCTCCTCCATATGCAGGGCATAGAGGTATTCAACCAACTCTCCGAGGAGTAGAGACGTATTTCTATTGGCCTACCATGAAAGTGGGCATACAAGAGTATGTTTCAAAATGTGTAGTATGCCAAAAGACCAAGTATGATAGAGGGAAGCAACCTGGATTACTCCAGCCATTGCCTATTCCAAATTCACCATGGGAGAGTATATCCATGGATTTCATCTTTGGATTGCCCAAGTCTATCCATGGGAATACAGGAATATGGACAATAGTCGACAGGTTTAGCAAGCAAGCACATTTTATTCCTGTCAAAAAGACTATTAAGGCACATCAAATGGCCACTCTCTTCATATCTCCAATTTTCAAGCACCATGGATTACCCACATCCATCGTGTCAGATAGAGATCCTAGAATGACCAGTAATTTCAGGAAAGGTCTCTTTGAAAATCTAGGAACAAGATTGAATTTCTCTTCGGTCTATCACCCACAAACGGATGGCCAAAGTGAGATAGCCAATCTTACGATACTCGATCTACTCAAAACTTATGTTACCGAAGTAGATCAACGCTCACAATGGGAAAAGTATTTACCGCTAGTAGAGTATGCCTACAATAATACTGTACATACTTCTACGGGGAAAGCACCTTTCGAGATCATAGAGGGAAGACCTAAAAGTCCCTTCCTACTGAAGGAACATGGGAAGATCTTCGCCGCCGATGAGTATAGCCGTGACCTACAAGAATCTTTTCAACAGATTAGGGAGGCTATAGCCATCTCTCAACAAAGGCAAAAAGCTGCTGCTAATAAGCACAGAAGAGCCTTAATGTTCAAAGAAAATGATTGGGTCTTACTCAAGTTTCCTAAGGCTCGATTAAGGCAAACGACAGGCAAAAATCCTACGGGCCATCAAAATTATTATGCTAAACTAGCAAAAAGATACTATGGTCCTTTCCAAATCTTGAAGCCTATCAATGAGACGGCTTATCAACTCAAGTTGCCCAACCATTGGCTTATACACAATGCCTTTCATGTAAGCTTACTTAAGCCCTACAAAGGAGAGCCACCAATTGAACCAATTATTGAAGACCCTCCCGAAGTCGAAGACCAAGAAGAGGTGCTACAACCCGAAGCTGTCCTTCGGCATGAAGACAAGGTACTACGACATGGTAAGATAATCCGACGGTATCTTATTAAGTTCAAAAATTATCCTTTTGAAGATGCTAAATGGATGCAAGGAGTACAACTTAAGGATAGTATGAACCTTGTCAATGCTTACAATGCTACATTAGAGTAAGCAAATGTACAAATTTCTTTTAAATGACTCATGTTTTTGTCTTATATGACTAGTCCTCTTTTTAATTGTGCACAAATTTAACTAGTATGCATGCTTAGAATCATGTTTGTGATGATGACGTCTCTCAAACACCAAGTAGAATTTGTCACTCTACTTTGGGAGAATGAAATGGACTAAAGAGCAGACATGCTTGCGGCAGCTATGTCTCCCAAGCACCAAATGGATTAGTCATCCATCTTGGAAAGATGTCGTAGGGTAAAAAGGGATCCTTTACCCGCTAAGTACGATTGAATAATGACTAAGACTTTATCTCTTCTACCTCATAGTCGAGGATGACTATGATTTCAAGAGAGAGGTAATGTCATAAAATCTAATATCTAACCAACCCAAATGATTTTCTCATATTAAATTGATCACTTAATGTGGGAGAATAAATAGGAACAGGTGTTAAGATATAGATATGTGTTTATAGATCTATCTCAACACGGGGCCAATGGTAAAGGGGCCCAAAAGGGAGATGGTCTATCAAAGAGCAAGGCTAACCAATGGAGCATAAGACCTTAGGGTTAGCTTCATTGAAGACCTCCAATAAATGTGTGTAAAAGTCCTTTGACCTTAGCTAAGGTAGGGCTGAGCTTGAGGTGGGAACCCGGCCCAAGCTCGAGGTGCTTGTCCTGCTTGAGGTGCTTGTCGTGCTTGAGGTGTTTGTCATGCTTGAGGTGCTTGATTAAGATGCTTGAGCTGCTTGACTGGCTCCATGCTTGAGGTGCTTGACTTGCTGCATGATTAAGGTACTTGAGGTGCCTTGAGAAGCTTGCATGAGATGCTTGTGGGAACACCCCCTAGTTCAAGTGCTTTGTCATGCTTGGTGAGTAAGGTGCTTGATCACCTAAAGTCAAAAGCATTCCTACAAGAGGGGGTGCGAGCCCTTTTCCTAGGGGCTAGAGAGAGAACACCCACTCACACACACAAGGGAAGCCCCAACTTGAAGAGGCAGCAAGGACACATGTCAGGCCCCTACCCATGTTACCTTCATGTGTTGCTTGAAGCCTATTGGCTAAGCTTCAAAGGGGTCCAATGATAAATTACATGAATTATCTAATTGTTTTAGCATTTATCTAGCCCTATCTCTCAAAAAGGAAAGGGGGACACTTGTCTCAAGGCTACCCCTACTGCTTGTAATGCCTCCTGCTCATGATTGGCTAGGCCTGGGAGGGTCCAATGAGCTTCAAGCATGAGCTACAAGGGGGGGTCGACCCAAGCTAGCTAGGGTCTTGCTTGAGGGGTATACTCACCCACACACACTCACAATCACTCTCATTGTGTGTGCTATGCAAAGTGCAAAAGCTCCCTCTCCAAGCAAGTAGAGGTGGAGAGCCTACACCAACACTCTTGGCTATGGAGTGCAAATCCAACCAAGAGCCATGCTTCAATGCTTGAGCTTGTCATCTCCTTCTTCTTCATTACTATGCTATTATGTATGCTAGCAACAAGAGTATGATAAGTGAGGAACTAATTCTTTCTCCTACGAAATGTTTCTTCTTCCTCTTTCCTACCCTCATTCCCTTCTAGCTCTCTCCACCTTCGAAGGTGTTTGAGGTCTTGGGACTGAGGCTTGGGATAGTTAAATCTTTCTTCAAGTTTATGTTATGTTTGTGATGGATGAAGCCTTCCATCTTCATGGCATCACCTAGGTCACAAGGAACACAAAGATTGTATTGTAACAAGTCTCTCTTTATGGGAGAAATCATAATACAAATGCCTATTGGAGGGGGGACCGGCTCCACATAAATCCGGTCCTCAACCGTTGTCATGTTCTCTAAATTCTCTCTCTTGCAAAAGTATTGTCTATGCCAAGTTAACTAATTGCTATGATTATGTTGCTATCTTCAATTATGTCTACCCGCTATGCTCACAAAATCATTTCTTGAAAGTATTCTCATTAAATTCCGCTACTCTCAAATTGAATAGGCAAATTCCATTACAAGACTAGGCTGGTATCTTCTAAATGACTTGAGCATAAAAAACTTTTGGTTGCTCTGGTAGCCTCTTGGCTAAATCTTCTGTGATCTTAGCCGCCAGTTCTCTCTGCTCCTGCCATTCATCGACTACCTTCTCTTTGCCCTTTGCCTTCCATAACGCTGAGCCCATTTGCTAGTTGCTAGACTAACTGGTTTTACTGGCTCATTTGGGATTTCCTCAATGACCACCCCTTTACTACGTGTAACTACTCGTACTGAAACTGGCTGTGTGGATTTTGCCTCAGTAGCCGCAGTACTGGGTGCCTCTGGACACTAAGCCGCAAAGTGCCCATACTTGCCACAAGTATAGGAATTAAGGCTTCAAGTTTGAAAATTACCGCGACCCCGGCCTCGGCCAGCACCTCCTTGTGGTATCTGCCGCACCCAGTACCAGTGCTGCTTGTACCTGGTTTCTCCTCTTGGGGTACATCGGTTGTCTCCACCTTAGCTGGTTCAACATTGGTAAACGTCACTAGAGACAGACCCTTTCCCTTCTTGAAGTGATGAATTTGAATGCCACAATTGTTCCATAAATGACCATACACTTTGCAATAGATACATTGTGGACATTCATTGGAAACATAATCTTTAAATTTACACCTTGAGCATCAGGTTTCCATTCTCCTAATTGGTTTTCTAGTCTGGTTGATTTCGGCAATCTGTCGGGCCATTCATCAAGCTTCCTGGACCAAGACCCTTTCTTAGCCTTGTCCTTGCTCTTTTCATCTGAGCTACTGTTAGAGATGCTGAAGGTCTCACTAGAATCGTAATTCTCGGTGGAAAAATTGTTATTGCTGGACCTCCTCTTCTTGAGGCTTCTCTCGGCAATCTATCGGGCCATTCATCAAGCTTCTTGGACCAAGACCCTTTCTTAGCCTTTTCCTTGCTCTTTTCATCTGAGCTACTGTTAGAGATGCTGAAGGTCTCACTAGAATCGTAATTCTCGGTGGAAAAACTGTTATTGTTGGACCTCCTCTTCTTGTGGCTTCTCTCCTTATCTTGTTGTTCAAGCTTCAGAGCTCTGTGCACCAAATCATTAAATTTCTTTGTTGGTGCCGGTACATCTTGTTCTCTGAGCTTTTTACTGTGGAACCCATTTAGAAACCATGCACGTAGCCTCTTTTTTTATGGTGGCTCCTGTAACTGTCTGGTTAACTCCTTGATTTTCTCTACAGAACTTCTCACTGACAATGTCCCTTTCCTAATCTTATCTAGCTTGCAAAGGATGTCCTCATCACCCTTGTTTTCTGAATACTCCAGTCTGAAAGCCTTGAGCAATTTATTGTATGATCTGAGTTGGAAAGCTAGGTAATGGTAATACCATTTCCTTGCTGCATCGTTTGGTGTATGAGGAAAATATTCTCCCCAGTCATCTTCATCAATATTCTTCAACTCAGCATATTGCTCAAAAGCTTAAATATGAACATCTGGATCATATTTCTTTCCTCCTTTGAACACTAGGAAAAAGATCTTCAATGAAGAAGTATAATCATGCTGGTCGGCATCATCTCTGCTTCTTCTGACCTTGAGAGCCTAACTTCGTCTTGAAGATTTCCTGTAGTGATCTGTGTCAGCATCCCAGTCAACTTCTTCTTCAGTTTCATTCTCTATGTCTTCTCCGGCTTTCCTGCTGGAACTATGACGACTTTCCTTGCTATGGAACCATGTTTGTGTGGACCGAGAACTCCTGGTTTTTTATTTCCTCATGCTCAGCCCTTCTCCTCCTAGAGTGACTGGAGTGTTGAGAGTCCCTGGCCTCTTCATCATGATTGTGCTCCTCCGGAGCCTCAACCTCACTCTCTGGGTCCTTGTTAGGATCAAACTCTCTTTATGATACCTCAGAAATAGGGTCTACGCGGGTGGAATCAATGCCTAACCGGGTTGATGGATTGCGACCACGATTCGCTTTGGGTGCCATGTGTACAGCTAAAAGTCCTAACTAGGAGATAAGAGTTTTTTGGTCAAAGAGCGAACAACTCTAACCACCATGATTGCCAAAATGGAATTGCAGCTGGTCTCTTCAGACAACTGATTCTAGTGCTAGAATTTAGAGCTACTTGTTATGTCGTCAGTTCAGTTAGTGAGACTGGAACAGAGTACTAGACTGAAATAGAGAACTAAAATGGAATGTTATACTGAAACGAGAGACATAACTAAAACACTGGAAAGAGTATTTGTAGATCAAATTAATATCTCAAGGATAACTAGTACAATGTATAATGGGTTTAAGCTCAGATGATTACAGAGGCAATGATTACAAGATGAAGCTAGAGGCAAAGAGCTCGTAAACCCGAAAAACTATTGAAACGGTATCCAACCCCACCACAACAGGTGTTCAAATTTGAAAACCTTACTTAAGCAAATTCTAGAATAGGGAGATCATCCCCCATTCCGAATTTGTATGCTATTAGCAGATTCTTTAGCAAAAGATACTTGTAAGCTGCCCATCCAACATGGAATGAATAGCAGCAGTAAGATTGAGGTGATTTCCCCCAACCACTTACAGACAATCTTCCACGACTGACAATAAACTATGACTCAACCATTGAGTATCCAGCCATATGTTTGATATGGAGTGGAGACAACCAACTAGGTTGAAAGCGGGTTAAACTGGAGAAGCTCATAGAGTTTAGACCATCCAACCACAGACACCCATCCTGAACCAGTACCTTGTATGGTAGGGTGTAAACTCATAATAGAGCTGCACTAGAGATTGCACTTGTAGTGCAAAAAGGTGCAGAAAGAATAAAGTCCATGAATTTGCATGCCGCTTCAAATAAATTAGTGCTAAACACTAGGGCCCATAACACCTAGTGTGCATGCATTTAATACAAACTTATCCGAACCGCAATTGCATGACGAGACTTTCCACGGCACGCACGTGAAAGCCTTGCAACAAGAGTTGGACCATAACAGAATGTGAAAGCTCAGTCACCTCTAGGTACCAACCAGGAGACATTCTCATGAACTTAGCATACTTGGCTATATGCAGAAACGACCCTCTGTTAAGGTGGTTTCATAGCACTTGTAATCGGAGAGGAATCCCAAGCTCCGAGCAAACTTTTTCGAGCGATAATAAAATCGAGCGAGTTAATTAGAGACACTTTATCGAAACACACATAGCCAAGAATTCTTGTAAGTCACTCATTTATGTAAATCACTTATTTCTTCACTTGAGAGACTAAATAAATTGGCCCTATACCTTCCTAAAGATGGCGGTTAAATATAAGAATGGATATGCTAAGCAGGATTAGTTGCTAGCAAGCTTAGCATTGGATAACTCTTTAGCTTGTTCTTTGTTTTATTGTTTTCTAGCAAGTAAAAGAAATCTCATAGCTTTTCCATTTCCCAAAGGAATTTTGTAAATTTGTGAAAAACATTTTTCCTGAACACTGGTCTAGCATTACGGACATGCTATCTGCAGGCCTTCTTGTGCATCAGCATTGTACCCCCCAACCCCCTCCCCTTTACTTTTGCACTATATTTGAGTATCCTTCAACTATTTGCTTAATTACAACAGACTTTAGTATTTCTCAACTCTTTGCTCATGGGGCAACCTTATTAGCCAACTATCGTGAATATTTTAGGGTGCTGCAAATTGATACTGCCACCTATTTGTTGACCAGTATTAGTATCCTTGTTGAGTTTATCTATCAAGATTCCATAAGACAAAATTGAAGGTGGACTATTGCAGGCAAGAAGTTTGTGTTGTTGCATCGACTACGATATGCTTGTCTCCCTACCTTTCTTGAAAAAGAGAATATTTAAAAAATCCAGTAAGATTTTTTTTCCCACTTTTTTCTAATCCCCCTGCCCCTCTCTCTCTCTCTCTCTCTCTCTCTCTCTCTCTCTCTCTCTCTCTCTCTCTCTCTCTCTCTCTCTCTCTCTCTCTCTCTCTCTCTCTCTGAGCGTGCACGCAATAAAAAAACACTCCAGACCCTCGGTTTGCATGTGACCACAGTCCTCAAGTGCAAGATTTTTGGGGGCAAGGGATATATATTTTCTTATTTTGAGAGGCAACTCTCTCTCTCTCTCTCTCTCTCTCTCACTCTCTCAGCTTGCTTCTAGAAAACCTGTGATGAGTAGGTGGTGGAAAGTGTTCCACCCAACTATGTGTGGCCTTACTAGAGAGGTAAGGCAAGATTGTTGTTGTGTGTGTAACACTGTTAGGCCTTGCTAGTCATGGGCTACTATTGGTGAAAGACCATGTGAGAATCAAAACTTATGATCACAAATTTTTATTGACAATAGATGCAATCATTTAGTCTAAATCTCTCTCTCTCTCTCTCTCTCTCTCTCTCTCTCTCTCTCTCTCTCTCTCTCTCTCTCTCTCTCTCTCACACACACACACACACACACACACACACACACACACACATTTTATATTAAAAAAATTTCCCTTGAAGGATCATAACCGACGCAGACTCTTTGAGGGAACTATTTTTTTATAACACACGAAAGAGCTTTAAAAAAGAAAAGTGTACTCTTTTTTTCATTTTAGTACAAAGAGAGAGAGATAGTTAAAAGAAACTCTATTCGCTCCACTTACTCTTGCTACACAAAATCTCACCAGATTCCTTCTAACAATGACCTCTATCAGAGCTACATCAAAACTCCCATACATGCACGGTGATTTGAGTTGAAGATGTCCCACTTAGACTCTAAGTTATTTCCATGAGCCAGCTCACTGCAACGGGCTTTGTGTTGACTATATGATAAATTGCATTAAAAAAGAAAAAAGTCATCGCGGTTTCAGCCATTTCATTTCCATTAGGTGGAATCTCCACCAGATTCCATCTCTATTTCCCGTGATGGAGCGCAAATCCTTAATGAATAGCTTAAATATTGAATTCAAACCCTCCTCCATTGAGAGAATGGCTCTATCCTCTAAACGAATCACCAATCGCTTCAATCTCTCCACAATATACAAGCAAATAGATGTTTTAAAAAAATTGCCCTCCCCTCTCGCCTGTCTCGCATCCACAATATACAAGAAAATAGATGTTTAAAAAAGATTGCCCTCCCCTCTCGCCTGTCTCACAACCCTCCCGTGTCACCTGGTGCCTCTGCTTGCCTTTATGACATCTAGCAAGGGTAGCAAAGCTAGTGCATGCACTTAATGTGCTTCCCCCTCATGCCTCGTGTAGCCACCTATACCTGTCACTCTCTCCCCTCCTCACCTCACCCACCATCTGGAATCTCCCACTTTCTTATACATTCACAAGATTGGTATCTCCTGAGATTTGCAGCAATGAAAACATTGTGTGACCCCACTTACTTTATATTCACTATACAAGAAAGGGAAGAGAGTTTTTTTCTAAAAGAAATCCTCATTGAAGTCCTAAAGGACTTAAAAAGGAGAGAGTTAAAAAAAAAAAAAAAAACTTCCCTAAAGGATCTGCGCTAAAGGATCTGCGCTAGAGCAGATCCTTTAGAGAAGCTTGGCGCAGATCCTTTAGGGAAGCTTTTTGTTTTTTTTTAACTCTCTTGTTGTAGTCCTTTTAGAGAGGCTCTCTTTTTAAAAAAAAACTATGTCTTCTCATCGAGGAAAAAAAAAATGTCTTCTCATTGAGTACATAACAAACAAATCAACCTCTCTATGGTCGTCCCCTTTCTCTTTCCTCGTTCCGCATACCCGCCTCCCTTCACTCCTATTTGTAGCTCTTGCAAGGCAAGACACCATGCAACTGTAGCTGATAGTGCACCATCATCATTACTAGAGTCGAGCTGCCATCTTGGAGGCGGATTCAATCCTCTTGAGCTTTTCAACGATGTCATCATTGGTGCTCGTAATGAACAATAATGCGAACCAAAGTTGCATCGTGCTAGCTCTGACGATCATCAACGAGTAGCCATGCACAGTTTGACCTCCGACAGCTATCCTCACTGACCATTTCACACGACCCTCGAGCCCCCCTTGTCTTGCCCACTTCACCATCGCCTCCTTTTCGTGTGAGGTATCTACGTGCAAGCCAAAACACACACACGTGTGATCCAAGCTTTGGTAAATCCCTCTCGCGTGCAGCGAACACAAATATCTACGAGTCCAAAAATCTGCCAAGATTCTTCAAAATCAAATACTTCAATTTCTCTCCCACGGCTGCACTAAACAAAACAAAAAGAACTTGCCTTTTACTTTTCCCTCTACTTACTTTCCCTGCCTACACGTGCCCAGTCCCTCCTTTGTCCCTTCAAAGCTATGGAAGCATCTCCCAAGATTTTGGTTGAAACAAATGAATGCAAAATTGGCACCACCTATTTTTGTATAGTGAAGTAGGTGTGCCAAACGAGCTCATGAAGGGTATCTTAATCGATACCATTTGGAAACAAAAGTAAAAGCAAAGGGACAAATTAAAACCAAAAAGTAGAAGGTGAAGGCATTTGACGCATGGAAGGGCTTATGGTGGGAGCGGTAGGGTTGGATGTGTGGTGGGGACAGTGGAGACGCTAGCATGCCATAGTGTTCCAGGTGTTACCACAGGTGATGGGGGAGCAATAAAACCTTTCTTGTTGTATGGAGGGGTTGGCAAAGACAACAGTAACATCCTCAAGGTGGCCAAGCTTAACTCGTCACCATGTTTCTGACGGTGACATCCTGGGTTCAATGGTGGAGGTCTACATGTCCAAGTCAATGCTTGATGCGAGGCTTTGAACAAACCCATAGAGATTCCATGAATACGAAGTGAATAAAGTTTTCTCTTATTTGTCTCTTTTTGTACTAAATGCAAAAGTGAATACACTTTTCTTTTTTAAAGCTTTTCAATGTGCGTGAAAAAAATTTCTCCCTCAACGGTGGCGCGGCACGTCGGGCACACCCTTTGAGGATTTTTTTTTTCTACCACAAAAAGAAAGAGGGAGAGAGTAAGGCAAAAAAAAATCATTTTCCCTAATAACCGGTGAAGATGGTAAACGTGGATTTTTCTGGATTTTTAGGTCAAATTTTGAAGCTTTTGCTGGTAGTTACACTAAACTTGTGATAATTTCTCATTTTCTTAAAGGCTAGCTCAAAATCTGGCCGCGGGAATTTATAATTTCAATCGATTAAAATACATTGGACCCCTGTTAGAGTCTCACTTCTTTATTTTTAATTTCTATACACATCCAGAGTTTTAGAAAAAAGGCTCCATTCACTTTCGTATTTTAGAATGGTTTCTAAGTCCCTTGTCACACTACGGCACCTATCCCACTCTCCTTTTGCAAATGGCCATTAACACTGTTGTCACACTGGACTTGAAAACAAAAGCTATGCATTTATTGCAGTGAATGGGATTAGCCAAGGTGGTTAAACCTACAGCTTAGACACGGCTGTCACGGTTTGACGCCTCTGAAATGAACTCCCACATGCACTTTTTGTAGTCGGCTGTTGCTGGAGAACTTGGTCGAGGATGCTTGCAAGGCTGTCCCTCTAACAAGGGGTGGAAACAAACTTTTTGACAATTAGGCTTTTCACAATTTTAAGATTCTTAGAGATGGATAGACACCATCTCAAGGAATGTTACCCTTTTGTGAATTTTAAAATATAATATTGCTCAACAATTAGGCATCTGACATATGGTGCTTCTCAAACCCTCATTCTCCCTTTTCTCAACACCCTCATTACCTATCTCTCACAATTACAAGAGCTTGATACTATACAAATTCTCTCTCCCTCATTTTTTTGCCTAACTAATAACCCTCACCCACACGTACGCCTTATCTAGACTATGCCTCAGTGCACCCTAGGGCTTGCCCTACTCCTCTATTAGCTTCCACCTTAGCCTACATTCACAAGCACATGTACAATATGAGAGAGAGAGAGAGAGAGATAGAAGAGAGAGACACGATCTTGTGTGTTATGGTCAAAGAGAGAATAGAGCACATTTGTAGCAAGGGATGCTGGAAGTTACTGTCATCATCTTTCCATATGAGAACAACCATCACTGGAGTCTCATATGCCTTGATGTTGACCAACCAGCAGTGTGGGTGTTCAATTCAATAAAAGGAACCCACCCTGAAATTAGGCTGTAAGTGTTTTGTATCAGAAAGTGTTTCTTATAGATATCCATGTAAATTTGAAGCCTCATGCTAACATCTTGACATTGCTTTGTGCAGTTGTATAAAGAGGTTGTTGCTTGCCTATGGCAAGCTATGTGGAAGGTATGAACTATACAAGGCCCCAATCAAAGATGTACCTGTCCCAAATCAAACCGATGGAAATTCTTGTGGCTGGAGATGTCTTCTCCATGCAGAATATGTCCTACAAAGCTACTTTGCATTAAAACCTTTCATGACTAAGGTACCCATTTGGCAATGCATTCATTTAGTTTTGGTTTAGTCTATAAAAGAATTCTCACCATGTGGTCTTTCAATTTTGCAGAGTGCTTTAAAAAACTACACATATGATTATTTGCAAAGATACCGGGTAAGTTTAATACAACACCTGCTTACTATGTCTAGCCCTAGAGAGCTTGAAGATAGCGGCTTGGATGACCGCACTATTGATCTAACAAAACATGACGTGCCACCACGACAAACCCCTACATCCGATACAGTGGAATCACAACGGGCCGAGGGGATCATATCAGCAGAAGATGAAAGAGCCGAGGATGAGGAAAGGTCAAATGAGCATATGGAAGGTGCTAGTGTACAACCAGAGGAGACAATGAAAGAGCCAAGTCAGCCAGTGGAGGAGCCAAAAGAGCCTATGGATGAAACCCAAGATGAGGAAAGCAGGCCTATAGATGAGCAAAAGGATATGGATGAGGAAAGCAGGCCTAGGGATGAGCAAAATGATATGGATCAGGCAAGGATGTATGAGGCAAGCCGATCAACCGAGGGAGAGGAAAAGACCTTGGAGGAAACCTTGAATGAGGCAGAAAGAGCCATGGGGGAGACCCCTGATGAAGATGTGAATGATGACTATGAAGATAAAGCAGAGGAGAGCAACAACGACATGAACACTACAGAGACCCAGTATGGACCCTTGCTACCTGTAGATACGGTTGTTCCGGTAATGTCTATTCAAGTATGGCAAAATATGTTCAGCTTCTAACTACTTATATGTACTTGTCAACTTTTAGAGAGGTTGATTATCTTGGACGTCAATGGATTGCTGCTGATGCGGGTGCCTCTCGGTGACAGAGGACCCTTTGAGGATTTGCAAATGTTTCGGATGGGAACTTGTCGAGTCGTGGTTCGTCCAGGAACCAAGGAATTTATTTAGTTTCTTCTTCCGCGCTTCAGAGTTGCCATATGGTCTTCAATGCAAAGGCAAAACTTGTCGCCACTAGTTGCAATAGTTTGCAGTGTATGCCACGCTCACACGTCAGATTTTTCCTTTTTGTATGATCAAAGAAAATGCGTTACCGTTGAGGGCCACTACCACCCTAAAAAACCACACTTACCTCTTTTGTACAAACCGTTTAGCCAAATCAGTGTACCCTTTGATGCAACTAATACACTACTAATTGATGATACTCCTGAAAAGGGAGAACTAAATCCGCCGGGAACAACTGTCTCACCACCTTCTTTCGAGGGGCATTCCTTCGATTTTTACCTTGAAGACATTCTGATTCCATACTTACAGAAATTGTATCTCAGTCCATTGTTCACGGACGAGTTTGTACTTTCTAATGAATTAACATGACTCTTCTATCATGTCTTTGTCTTGTCTAACATTGAGAGAGAGAGAGAGAGAGAGAGAGAGAGAGAGAGAGAGAGAGAGAGAGAGATTTGACATGGTAAAGAAATGTATTTCAAGCACACTTTTTCACAGGGCACAATTGAAAAATGAGCTCAATAAACTTCATGTCTTGAAAGTCATTTGTATACACTTGGGTTCACAAGAATATCTGCTACATTGACACTACTTCAACCCGACCATCCAACTCTTTGCACAAAATATCTTTTTCCCTTCGCCGCATCACCTTATGGCCAGCTAGGAAAAAGGAAAAATCCGATAGGTCCTTGTCCATTGACTCTTCAATTATGTCATGCCACAAATGTTGAAGACTGCATAGCTCCCTTATTGTAACCACCAACAGTAGGCCATGCTCTTTATCAATCACTTCCACATCCACAGCAGGATTATCTTCCAAACCTGCAGAAACCTGGTCCATAGGAATGTACTTACCGTTGAGCATTTGTGATCGCATATACCAAAACGAGAGTAACAGTGATTGGCTTGCAATCATGTACTTGACAACTAGAGTATCAAGCGCGACCTCGCACCGTAAACCAATCTCTTCCTTTGCATACCATCCTTTGTCAAGACGTTTGTCACAAGATGACTGCTGAAATGACTTGCACATGAACATAGTTTTCGTAACTCGGATGTTGTAGCTATGAAACAGCTCTATGAAGAGTGCAACAGGACAGAAGTTTGCAATTCTAACCAGTTTGGTGGGAATAGAGCTACGTAGAGACCTTTGTATATCCTTGTAGATCTTACTTCGCATTGCCTCCACCATTGTTTCCTCGGGAACTGGCCAGTCCACAGTGTTCCAATCGGTTGGTAGAGGCACTTTCACCAACATGCCATTCTTATTCCCTGAGCTGAGTTGGTAAAAGTGGTCATAAAAAAAGATTCCCTCATCAGCCAGTCTTTTGCTGCTCCTCCCTGAATACTGTAGAGAACCAATGTGGGCATGAACAACATGGAAGAGGCCTATTATGCACTCCACAGGCTCCCATTGCTCATAAGAAGAGGGATAAACATCTGCAATATATATAAGAAGAGTTAAACTAAGAGTATCAATAAGGACAAATGACAAATCTAATGTAATTGAGCTGTGAAGAATGGAGACATTGCTCATAACAAGCGGGAGAAACATTGCAAAATACATAAGAAAAGTTATAATGAGAGTATCAGTAAGTTCACATGTCAAGAGTACTTACAATTGCAACGTGGTTGATGTATATCTGATACATTTCCACCGTTTGCTATCACCGTTGGATGGGTAAACACGTGCTGAACAAGAACTTCCTTTACAGATCTTTTGCCGATTTCAACTTTGAAATCCAACACTCTGGCCTTCCATGCTGAGCGGTAAACGTTGATACCACTAGACCTCTTGGGTCTTCTTGGTTGCATGAGGACCCATGAACCTTTGTTTATCCTTTGTCCAACCCATTGGTTCTCTGCACTTATTGAAGCTGGTATTGTAATTGAGGATATGCTACTACTTGGCCTTCTAGGCAAAGTGCAGTTGTTGGTTGTTGGTGTGAGAGACAGTAAACACTTGGAGCCTCTTGGGCAAGAAGACGTGGACGCCATAGCTCTCAGAGAAAATCTTTAGTGGAGGGAGATTCACTTTGAAAGCATTCTAATGGAGGGAAAGTGTTTTAGAATTCCAATATCTTGTGCGGGCTTAATGGTCACCCTCCAGTACGTTAATGACCATAAGAGAATATCAGAATTGGGACCACATGCAAGCACCTAAAAGCTCGGTAAAAGGAAGGAAATTACGATGCTACAATCCTAGATTCGTGAAAGTTTTATGCTATTTTCCTATTTTTTGAGTCTTTCCACGTACTTTCCTATGTAACGTAGCCTTCGTGCTCATTGGATGCGCTCTATTATTCTCTCTCTTCATATGGCCCTCCAAATGACCTCTGAAATTTCCTAATGGTAGCATTTCCTGGTACATAAGATGATCTTGATGGATTTGCAGCTTCCCTCTTCCCAAGGTGATCACTATAGCCTGCTTCATGGTAAGAGTTAAAAATTGTTTGGCTCTGGTTTAGTCTCACCATTTGGGAATGTGGAGGTACACTTTGGGTAGCACTGTTGATGTTTGGCCTTTTAAATCTTCTGCATAGTTTC
Source organism: Adiantum capillus-veneris (assembly GCF_014529385.1). Classification (NCBI taxonomy): domain Eukaryota; kingdom Viridiplantae; phylum Streptophyta; class Polypodiopsida; order Polypodiales; family Pteridaceae; genus Adiantum; species Adiantum capillus-veneris. The sequence continues at coordinate 22,656 of NW_028221937.1, read as the reverse complement.
CTATGTATCTCCATGAAACATGACAAATTATTTTCCAAGTCAAGCTATAGATAGCATTATCTTTGTCCTGATATTGTCTATCCCATGGGTCTCCTATGATATGAGCTTCTGTGGTTTTAGGACCTTGTTTGGTCACAACATCGAAGCTTGATTTTTGATGGAGGAGAGTTTGGCTCTGAACAAATTTCTAGGTTCACTCGGGTAATATCCTTCAGCTCTAGAGAGGATGGGCTATAATAGATTCTTTCCTCTGAAATGAACCATCCTTTTTTATCTATCACTAGATGTACTTATATGAGCTGGTATGTGGGCCGTTCAAACACTGATTGATCCTTTTTGTACAATTGCCCTTTTTTGTCTACATAGTTGCATATGAATTATGTGTACCATACAATGCTAACATCATTCTGTTTGATGTGTCCCTTAAACTCGTGAATGATTGTACACTTGTGGAAGTGGATGCAAAATTATTTGCAACCCTAACAATCTTTTCAACATACGGTGATATCTCTATATCTTGACCAAATTCATGCAAGAATCTGTTGTTCAAAGAATCATTTTTAAGCTTTTAAGGTGTCTGTGCATCTTTATGCTAATTTTGAACTTGCAGTGTTTTTACTGGTGCTTCTATTGGTAATGCAAAATCATCCAATTGCATTAAAAGTGACGAGTTAAATGCACTTACCTCAAGATTTGCATTTCCAATTTTCTTTGTACCTTGCTTGGCAGTTGATGTATCATTGTTGTCTAGATTTCTCGACAATCTTCAAAAAAATGTCCACCTTTGCGTCCACAATCTAAGCAATACGCCATGACTGGTGGTATTTCATTTGGTTGTGTCATGTCAAGCTCTACCTGAGGATCTTTTGTTTTTGTGCTTGCCAAGTTTTTGGCATCTTATTTTAGAACAATGAGCATAAAGCTGTAGACTGCTCCATCTTGACCTTTGTGCCATCTTTGGCTTGGTTCTTTGGTTAGATTGGCTTCTATTGGCTTATCTGTTGGATGTTGCAATTGTGGTTCTCGACTATAGATCTGACCACTATAATCCATATACAATGACCCTGATTGCATATACGCTAACTATATGTTTTGCTGGCTTGTGCAGATTTTTGGATAAACACTTGGGTTAATTTTTTGCACTTCTATCCGCACTTCATCTTTAAGCTTGCATACCTGGCTCCAGTGAAGTCTGTGAACATATGGGAGTTCTTTGAATATGGCTTTACTCTAATCAATAGGATCATGGCTCCTGTGCTACTCTTATTGCTCATCAAGTATCTATGGACTTCTGAATTTGCATATAAGACTTCATCTCCATTGTGGCTATATAGTTGTAGAAGCCGCTCTTTTGCAGTTGTGTATATGTTGCCACTACTACTAGCTTGCTTTGTTGTACTTGAATGCTCGGCTCAATTTGACTCCATGTCAATTGGTTGAGGGCTTTGAACATCTTAATCTACAACCACCGTGATTGGTCGATTTTCGGCTTGATTTTGACAAATTTAGAAATTTCTCTGCCGCTCACGGCTTTGAGTTGGCCTTTTTGCTCGCTTTTTTTGGCTGATACGATTCTTCTGCTATTTCTAACTGTTTCGTTGTCTGCTCAAATTTTTCCTGTCTCCTGTTCTCGATTTTTGCTCCATTTGTGGTACACTTCTCCGGCCTTGCTTTTTGGCTCTTGATTTTTGTTTGTGTGTGATTTTTTTTGGCGGTGTGTGTTTTTTTTGCTTTTCTGCCTCTTTCTTGCTTTTTCTGGCTCTTTCTGGCACTTTCGACGACTTTCTTTTTATTTTTCTTAATTTTTTATGAAACTTTCAGTTTTCTAAAAAATTGATAGTTTTATGATTTTTTTAGGAAAGTTTTTATTTTTAATGAAATTTTTTGGTAATTTTCTAAATTTTTTGTGATTTTATTGATTTTTCTAAAGTTTTTTTAAGATTTTATGAATTTTGTGATTTATTGAAATCTTTTATCAATTTTTAACTTTTTATGAATTTTCTACAATTTTTAGGGATTTATTTATGAATTTTTAATTTTTAATGAATTTTTTATGAGTTTTTTTTTAAATCCCATTTTTAAATTTTTAATTGATTTTTGATTTTTGATTATTTTTCTGATTTAAAAGGTTTTTTTGTTATTTTTTTGATTTTTTTTACTAATATACAAATAAATGAAATGAAAGTGAGAGAATAATAAAATAAAATGAAATTTAAAAGGAATGAAAGCGAAATGAAATCTATACCATATATTAAGGAGACCGGTTTTCCAGTGCCACGTGTCGCAATTTCCTTTATCCGGCTACAGTGAGGACAATGTGCACGAGGGGGGGAGAGAGAAAGAGAGATGCGGCCGAAGGCCGCCGACCACACTAGTGAAATTAAAATAAGATTGAAAAGAACAAAATGAAATGAATACAATAAAATGTTAATGACACAGAAAAGGGAAAAAGACAAAAGGCTCGAGTAGGCAACCGTTCAAAAAAGAGAGAAAGAAGACAACATAAAAAGAGAGGTCCCTCTTTTTTTAAAAAATCTTCTTGTAGGTTAATGAATTGTGTGTGTAGGGGTACGTTCACGCATGTGTGTGTGTGTGGTGGTTGACGGCGTCCACGCATACAGAGGAGGGAGACGAGACAGAGAAAGTTAGAGAGAGAGATGGTGCGTCCACGCAGTTAGAGAGAGAGTGAGAGAGAGAGGGAGAGTTAGAGAGAGAGAAAGAGGTGATTCTCACGTATACACACCGTCAGGAGTCCCTTTTTTGCATCGAAGCTTGAAATTTTATCGTAGAGTCCACACGACCGCCGTAAACATGCCAGAATGTACGCTCATTCTTGATCAACCGGCTCTTGTCGAAACCATTTTTTTTTTTAATTTTTTTTTTCTTAACCCAAAAAAGCCACATTTTAGTCCGGAACGCTAAAAATCACCCGAAAATCCAAAAAATCACCAAAAATTTCCAAAACTTTCTAAAAATCTTAGAAAATCATTGACAATCTCAATTGAACAGTTTTAACATACATAAGCACACCAAAAATAGCAGATTTTACCAAAAATGCCAAATCAGACAAAATCGTCAACACGATCCGCGGAATTAGTAAAACGCTCAAAATTTGGCAAATGAAAGCCCAAATGCACTCCAAATCAAGCCAAAAACACGCATTCAAAACAGCTCGTAAAGATCGCATCTCTACATATCTTTAGATTCTAGGGAGGTTGAGAATACCACCTTGATTACCTTTCCAATGAAGATCGATTGATGGTTGAAAGCTCCAATCCGTAGAAGCAAATTAGTGTGTAAGTTAGCAAAAATTAGTGAAATTAGCAAGGGGTTAGTGTGAAATCAGAGCGTGTAAACACACAATTGGCAAGATACAGAGACAAGAAGACGCTGCTTCATGCACACACATCCAAAATCCACAAAAACATAAACACACAAGTGAAATTAGTGAAGAAACACATCTGATTATGCCACAATTACACTAGCGTAGGCCATCATCCCCCGCAACGGCGCCAAATGTGGGGGATTCCATCATTGCATAGCTCCAATGACCAACAAAATTATCAATCCGGAGGGATGAGCTACCCGGCTAGGGCATGGAAATACTCACACAATTAATGAGCTAATCATGGCAACACTAATGATTAACTCTATGAGGTGAGCTTCTCGGCCTATGGAAGAGCTAAGCCACAATGAAGGGTAATCTCCACACTTGTCTTTATCTCTAATCAACCCAATCACACACACTAACGATAGCAAGACGCACACAACACACAAGACTAATCCTATCATGAAACACACTAATCACAAGCACACACACATAATATATATCGAGCACCACACTCCAATCAAACCTACATGCACACACAAGCAAGAGAGGGCAATCACACAAGATTAGAGAGGGATTAACCACTAATTAGTTACGATCTAGCTAATCAAAGCATCATTAGCAATCATAAGAAGCATAAGAGAGGCATAGTGAAAGAGGATTAAGCATTGATTAGTGTTAATCAAGTCACATGAGCAAGGAGAATCTCAAGGACTCCATAGCCACACACCTCAAGAGCTCTCACCATAGAGTTCTCTCAACAAATGAGCTTGAGAACCCTCATTTCTTTTGCACACTGCCTTATATACCTAGGGTAAAAATATGCAATGTCCGGGCGCCCAAGTCCTTTAGGGCTCCAGCACTTACTGAATCTGCAACTTAGGCACATTACTGACCTGTTCTTTACAGCTTGGAACTCCCATTGAGCCCGTAACACATTAAAATATTACAATGGCTTGAAATAAATTGGGAATTTACAATACATGACCATTTTGGAAAAATGTGGAAAATGTGTAACTCCAATCTTTATTGCTTCTTCATGTTGATCTTCGATGTGCATCCGTACGTCTCTGGTGTTTTGCAGCTCTTGTTAACTGACATTGACTCAGTTAACAATGAGCTTCCATGTGAGTTTTGTGGCAAACCGGGTGTCGTTTGGTGAGTTCTTTGCACCTATGGATTCAGAGAGAGTAGGACTGCGCACTAGGACCAAGTGCAATGAAAAACAATAATGTGTAATTTGTTGCCTGTCTTTATACACGATTGTTGCAAGAGGTAGTTAGAGATCGGATATCGAGTCACAGTCCACAGGGTATTGATCTCGTGATAAAGAGAGTATATCTTGTGAGTTTAGTGACCTTTCGAATGCATTTGGCCTAGATTCGGATAGCATGAGCATCGTAGGTTGGATTGCTTTCACTAGTGCATAAGAATACTTAGATCTGATTTTCTCAATTAGAGATTGTCTTAGAAGGTCGAGAAGGTGGTCGACACCTATCTTCTTATTTCCATATGCCTACAGGTTAAGATTCACCCTCGGCCGACATAGATTTGTTGGTTCTGTTCTCGCTATGCTAGCGTCTGCTCGCGGCGTACTCACCAACATGTCCACTACCTGCGACCCAACCACATCTACTTTTGGCAATCTACTATGAGATATGACATTAAATTATAATGTTGCTATTATTTTCCCATAGCATTACCTACCTCATTTTGGGCTATCAACTCCCCATCTGTTGACTCCATCAAATACCTCACCTACCTACACATTATGTGAGCACCACCCGTCTCCCTTGTAGTTGAAACCACCAATTACTTTGAGAATCCATGCCATTAGGCACACTACCTGGTAGATCATTTCACCTTAGCCTTCTACCCTTGTGCACTACCACCAATGCATGCTTATCTTGCAATCTGTGCTACCTCACCTTGTGTTGACTTTCCAAAAATGTCTTGCCTTGGTAAGTGCACATTCACACGCACACAAGCCACTTGCCCTTGAGCTTCCATCAGCCCTACTTGAATCTCTCTTTTGCATGACACCCAATCTTCATGCACTGTAACTCACCCATCCTATCAAGCTCAAAGGGGGAGCACATTCGTAATCGTATTTGGTATATATGATAACTCATTATGGAGATTCATTTCCTAATCCATTGAATGAGCTCTAATGTTCAAGGAATTAAGCATTGCCCATCTTAGAAAGAGGGTAATAACTTCCCATTTCTATTTTTCATCATGGGAATAGTTTGAGCCACCGTCTTTAATGGTATCAAATTTCATGTCTGGCAATCAAAGATGAGACGTCATCTTGAGATGAAGTCTCTCAAGAGATAGAGAAGGAGAGAGCTTTAGCTCTTGCAAGTGCGTGCACACACACAGATGGAGGCAAAAGATTGTACTTCTTCTTTTCACTAACTCAAGATAAGAGGTCCACAAAACCTAAGGCAAAATACAACATAAAAGCGGAACTAGTATAATGGTGTAATGTAAACCGCTAGTGAGTGAGGTGAGTAGATAAGTGTGCCATCACTTCAATAGGTAGACCAACTTGATGTAGTAAAATTGCAGTATCACTGACAAAGGTATGCGTATCCACCAAGGCATGCCAGTGACGATGACTATTCATGGTATTCATCTAGGAGTCGTACATGTTGAGCAAATATCTCAACGCTCCCTTTCAATCTCAACTCGAGCTCTTGTATGCCAAGCATTTCTTAAAATTTCCATAGCTTCTCTTCTCCAAGGGCCTTCGTGACAACCTACTCATTTGTCTCCACATACTCAAGGTCAATGATGCCTGCAAAGACCCTCTCTTTGATAAAGTGGTAGTACACTCAATGTGCATCATCCTTGCATGAAACATTGGATTTTGTGCCAGCTATATGTTGCTGAGGTTGTCACAATAGATGACAATCAACCTCTGTACATGTACTCCAAAGTCATGAAGGAGCAATCCTAGCCATGCTACCTGACATGTTGTCACTAGACCACCCCTGTACTCTGCCACTGTACTCAAAAGAGAAATCATAAGTTGTTGCTCCATGTGGTAACAACACTCCCAAGTGAAAACATGAATCCCCTAGTAGACCTCGGATTGTTCATTCTACCAACCCAAACCGCATCTGTGTATTGATAGAAGTGCAACTCCACATTAGCCCTATAAAAGAGTTTATAATCCAAAGTAGCACTCACATAGCACAAAGTGCATCTCACAGCATCCAAGTGTGATTTCTAGGGATACTATCTAAACTAACTTACAAATTCAACTATGTAGCTCAAGTTTAGATGTGAGATAGTCAAGTAGATCAATCTTAGCGAGTCACCGTGAACAGACGCCTGCAACATAGCTATCTGACACTAACATATATCAATACTCAAGGAAGAAACTTGGGATGGGGCACAGAGACTCTTTGAGGTTCTCAATCTCAAGAAGTGAACCTATGGAACTACGCAATTGATTACTATAGAAAATGTATCACTCTCTAGTCTAGAAATATATCTATGTCTAGTCTCACTACTCTAGGTCATCACGCCTTTTTGAAATTTAAGCTGTGTTGGAATGCAACGAAACTTAAGGGGGAGTATTACAACACCTAAGGGCACAATCCTACCAAGTTTTGTGGTCATCAAAGGAGGTATCATAAACACGATCCATCCCTTAAAATGTGTAGAAAATTGCAACTAAACTTTTAGAAAGGTATCTCTATGGCATAGAAACACTCTTCAGGTAAAGATCCCCGCTTTCATCTGATAGGATTTCCGGCTAAAACTCCTACTCTATCATATATCAAAGTATCATGTAATGCGTTGTTCATGTATCAAGAAACTCACCAGTTTTTGAGATATTTGGAATATTTTTATTAAGTACACAATATGTATTTCAAACAATATTTAAGTCTCTCAATATATCATTTTGAATGATGGGATTTTAAATTCAAACACTCTTCTAAGGTCAAAACATCAAAACATAACCATTATAGCACTCAAATTCACGCATTTAGCTCACAAACAGGTTGTTGAAAACCACATCAAAACTGAGAATGATTACACTTAGATTCAAGAGAAAGAGACAAGGAACACAATGCACTAATTGGTATCTATTTCTGATTACCACCACACGAAGAGTAAGATTGATTACAAGATGTAGTAGAGTTGCAGCTCACAGTCAACGTCCAAAAGCTCTCTCTAGATAATGATAATGTCACTAGCTTTGAAACTGAGGGTTTTGACCCAAAGACTTGGGACCCTTTCCCATGGCCATTGGCCACTTTATAAGTTTTGCAGGTTCTAAGCAAGAAATAGAGAATAATGGGCTAGATGAATACACTTCAAGAATCACTACTTTCTAATTACAAGGCTTCTTTGGAAAAAAGATAGAGTACAATGAGGTGTGGCTTGTTTGGAAAAAGATAGAGTACAATGAAGTGTGGCTTGTAGCGAGCTCTTTCCCATCCACCACATCCTCACAACATTTCCCCCTTTCTATTCATTGCACGCCCTTGTGCAAAGTTGCCTGCATCTGGGCCAAAATCTAATTTGGATGTATCTACCATCTCAAGCTATACTAGTAATCTAAGTTTGTTTGTCAAGTGTTCAAGTGAGGTCCCTGAATTTCTTATTATTTGGTTGACGACTCCATTGAGAGTGTATATTATATATTTCTCTGAGGGGGAGAATTTATTGACTGGTTTTGTTAGTATAGGGTAGTTGAGTACCACTAGTTTTTTATGCTGCCATGAATAGAAACTATCCCAGGATCACCTTCTGATGATGGGACTATAGGCTGGGTCGATCATGAGATGTTGTGGGGTTTTTCTATAATATGTTTCATCTGTTGGGAACTTTCCAAACCATTTTTTTGTCCACACGGGTTGGTTATCAATGATGATTTGCATTTGTGTAGCAACTATAGGAACATTTCTGTAATCCCCTTTGTTATTGGGCTCTAGGGTAGGTAGAATTTTTCTTTCCATAAGAGAGCTTCCTATCTCATCGATGGAAGAGCAATCATTGCCTGCCCAAGATTCTTCACAGCTTCATTAGGTGTAATCATGAGAAGAGAAACTGATTCTAGCACCTTTAGTTTGTATTGCAGATACTCTTTGTGTGAAGGATCATGCACTTCCAAGATCCACAATTGAATTTATTCTCTTGCAATTTCTAGAACTTGCATATCAGATGGATCTTTAAAGCCAAGCAATGATGTTTTTGTGCTAGTGCTGGGCATCTTGGTATGTGGAAAATCCTACGCTATTTTTCCTTGTCCTCTTGTCTGAGAGACTTTGGGCTTGCATGGCATTAAGGGCTAGATCTTTCTATTGTAATTCCATCTGATGTGCTACTCCTTGAGCGGCCAGGGGATCCTATGCTTTGGCCAATTGTGCTTGGAGCTATTCAATCCCTTCATCTTTTTATTTCTGTATTGGTGTATGCCCTACTGTTGGCATTTTCTTGTCATATTTCTCTTGAGCTAGGGCAGCCTTTAGATCTTTTAGCTATTGTGTCAATGAAGATGGTGGTGCTGACGTATCTACTAGTGTTGGTGTCCTTTGTAGGGCTAGGAGCTGTGTAAGTGTTTTGCTGACAATTGCATATGATTATCCAAGCTTGGCATTCTTTTTCTTTTCTTTGGCTAACTCTTCTTCTAGGTTCTACTTTTGTACCTACAAATTTGTATTTACCTCATTGAAAGCCTGAACTTCCTTGTTGGTAATAAGAATTATCTTATTCTCTCTGTAGTTGTGATTGGAGTTGAGCTTGCACTATTTGCAGTTGATCTTTTGTTGCAATTCTAGACTCTCCTTTACTACTTAAGCGGCCTCTCTCTCGGTATCCTCTAGCTCTAACTCAAGGTTGTAGATTGCTCTTTGACATTGAAACTGTAACTTGATTTGTCTCAAATATGCGTCAATGTCAAAGGGATTGATCAATTGTGTTCCTTCATCTACCACTGCTTGTGAGCGAGGACTCGTCGAGGATACATGGTCCTTTTTTGTGTTTCTTGAGGTTGGTCAGAGGTGCCAACTTTTGTTGTGTTGGTTTCTTCCACTATCTTAGATTTATCATGTTGTGCTTTAGGATCAGTTGGAGTTTGTTTGATCTCGAGATCTTCAGCTTTCTTCCTTTGAGATGTATGTGTTGTTGGCAATACTTTATCTGTTTTTTGATTGGGAATATCTAATTTGTGCTCTTCTTGTTCCTTCTTAGCTACCTAGGCAGCTCATTCTTGAGTAGGAGGAGGTGCGGTTGCATCTATTGTTGATGGTATATTTTTTGTGTTAATTTCAAAATGCTCTATGCCACCTTTCAAGTTTGTATTTCCTCCTGCCATGTCAGTTTTTTTTCCCCTTCTGCTTTAGTAGACGCGTTAGATGATTCAAGCTCATCAATGCATTGATGATTGGATTCTTCTCTTTCCCTTTGTTCCGCCTTGTGTTTAAGATCGTTCTAAATTCGTTGCCACATGTCACTGGCAATATTCATATTTTTTGTTGCTTCCTTTCTTTTGTGCTATTTGAGCTTTTCAAGAGCTTCAGCCTTCAGGTGTTCTAGTGGCCTGCTTCAATTCCAAGGTTTCTATTTTTCTCATTTCTTTGTTGATGGAGTTTTTTCTCTTTGGGCTTGAGCCTCTTCCAAAGATCTTTGTGTTTGTGTAATGGGTATTGTTTTGGTAGTCATGTTTGATCGCACCATTAGTTGTGTTCGTTTGAGAGTATATTCGTCCTTTGAAGATTGATACCTTGAGGGAGAATCTCTGTCCTTCAATTTAACTTCATTGTTGGGCAGCACATCTGATTTGGTCTCTTCACTATCAGACTTAGGTTTTCTTGAGCTTTGTCCAGTTTGTTTTGTCTTTGAGGGTTGTATTGCAGATGGTCCTACCATTGACTTCACCGCTCTTTTGGATTTATGAATTAACTCCAATTGTATTTCTAAAGGTGGTAGTTCATCAATAATACCTAATGCTTGATAGTCAATTATTGTTAGCATTGGTCCAGCATTCATGTATGTTTTGGTTTTATCACTCCCCTTGATGTTTTCTTCCACTAAATTTTCAAAGATGTAGGTTCCAAAGTCACAGCTGACCACCCTTCTTTCTGCCACCCCCATGACCATGACCACTTCCATATGCAAAATCCATTCAGTATATCGAGGTGTCTTTTGCACTTTGAAGTGTTTGGATAATAGTCATAGAGGCAAATCCATCTTGAAGTAGATTAGATCTTGATAGGTCAACTTGTGGCCCATCTCCTTCAGGAAGGCCTTGTCTTTATCTATGACCTTGGTTTTGCACAATAGGTTGTGGGTTCCTTGTTGCAAAGTGAAGAGCTTCATTTATGATCTTTGGGGTGATCTTCACTTTGACTGTAGCCCCATCTTTGTCTGTTAGTGTTGCTTCCCCATTGTATTGAATGGAGCTGATCAGTTCATGGGACCTCCAAAAATTTGTTCCCCATGGTGGTAATCTAAAGAAGCTATACAAATGTAAGCATTTGGCCCCTTCTAGTACTTTAGATTTTTGGTTTATCGTCCATAATTCCTTGGGGAATATGGTGGTCTTGACTATCATTCCATAAGTTGCCTAGAACTTGAAGATATTTGGTGGTATTGCTTCTAGCTCTTCATCAGTGATGTGAGCTTTCTCATTTAATGAGATGTCGACCATCTAATAAGGTGCCACCCCTAGCTCCTTTTGTGCTTTCCTACGGGCATTTTATGACCAATTTCATGTTGATTTTGAAGTTAGAAGATGATCAAAAGGTTGTTGAGAAACGGAAAAAACACAAACTTTGACCATAAAATGAGAAATGAGCATAACTCTGTCAAAACTACTCCAAATTTGACCAAACTTTACCAGTGCATCTAGGACAACTATAGTCACTAGGGCAAGAGATCACATATGAAATTTGGCTTTGTGGTACATGGATCACAATCCATGTTGGAGCACATTTTGATGATTTGATGATATCACCTGGTAGGGCACCTCAAGGTGATGCTTTGGTCCAAAAAATTTGGGGTTTAGATCATTGGTTTAGATTTTTGGAAAATTTATCAAACTTAGAGAATTTGAGCTCTTTGATTGGGATTTTGAGATCCAAATGACTTGATACTTCAGGCTAGACTTTGTATAGTATCTAGGACCACATGGTGATATCCATTGTTGGGTGGATGAAAAAGGTACATGGATCGCGATCCATGTTTGGTAGGGTTTTGCAATGCCATTTGGTACACATGTTCCTAAACTCCATCCTAGCACATTCGTAAATTTTTTTCAAGTTTGGGCATGCTTTTCCTTAGTTTCCTTCATTTCTCAGTTTATGGCCATATTTTTTTGACTTTGACCATATCTGTTTCTTGGACCCCTTTTTTATCAATTCCCTTAAACCATCTGATGTTTCCTTGACTTTTGATGATTTGTGTATGAGGATCACTTTGCTGCCTAATTGCCTATCAATTTTCACTACTCTTTGATTCCATTTGAGATTGGAACCATTTGCAGACTGAAACTGCTAGATCTCTTGGTTCTTGGTGATTTGGTGATCCATTTTGTGCCCAATTTGCATGGCATGCTCCTCCTAGCTACCTCTAACCATAGGCTGAGCTTTTTGTTGAGTTTTTCATCAGTGTACATGGATCACAATCCATGTTGGAGCATGGATTGTAGATCCAAGTAGCAGAGTGTGTTTTTGGGTTTATGCGGAAGTCTAATGTCCAATGTTTTCTGAAATTAGGGTTTTGAGAACATGGATCATGATCCATGTTCCACATCCTTTTGCAATTGTGATTAGCTGGGTTGCTTTTGCCAAGTGTCAGGAGTCTACTAGTGAAAAGGTTTTTGGTTTTCACATGTGTAGCTTCCCAATCGAGCTCTCATAATTTGCAAACTTCTCATATTTGATTTGATATGTTCTATTGATTTGATGTTTTTGGTGCAGTGTAGCATATACATAAATGTTCCTACTAGTTTAGTGATCATAGCAGAAGAATCTAGTTTAGTAAGAGCTATTGTGGTGATTGCAACATGCAAAAATGTGATAGAGAACTCTAGGTTTCCCGGCTCTCTCTCTCTCTCTCTCTCTCTCTCTCTCTCTCTCTCTCTCTCTCTCTCTCTCTCTCTCTCTCTCTCTCTCTCTCTAAATGCAAATGAGCTTGATTTTTCTCCATTTTGACTATATGTCCCCGACCTACCCGGAATGCCCTATGCATACTTACCTTGATGGATCATCTCTTTCTGTCGTATCATTTGCGGCTTGAATAGTTCATCATTTGGACATTTCGTCGCCAATTGGCTTCTAATATGTAGTTTTGATCCTTCAAAGTTTGGCTCAAAATTTGAATTGTGCCAATACTTCCCATATTTTCCATGTATGAAGCTCTTTACTTTGTAGATTCGGTGTTTGCTTTCCAAACTCAATTTCGAATGTCTTGGCTCAACTTATTAATTTTTTAGCTTCTTTAGCTTGACATTAAAATAAAATTATCGATAATTTTTATTATTTGGCCAAAATTATTATACTCACTCATATATACATACTCTTAGTCTAGCATCTCTATTCTCATGAATTTTGCAATACGGCTCAATAGTATGCCTAAAGGAGCTCATGAAAAGGCAAACAATGAACAAGAAAACATTATGTATAAAGTTATGATCATCTTGCTACTAGTTCGTGTTACTCCCCCCTTCCCATTCTAAGTCGTGCAGACCAAGATGTGACGTGGTGCATGGGTGTGAACTATGTGTCTATGCAAGGCCGCGTAATGTGGCCCTATCATGCAAAGTGAAGAGATGCATGTGGTAACAACATGCTCTGCAAGACATGGGTCCTAAACTATCTATTAAGTGGATTTTGTTGGCGAGGTTTCTTTGAAGCTACTAGGCCCAAATAAAAGGATTTGGATAAAACTCACACGTGCTTTGACGGTAGAGACTGGTAACCTTCACATGATATCTTGTTTAGTTGGTTTGGTTTGTTTTCAAATACATTTGATTTTCTTTGATTGGTAGCATGGAGATTGTGATCCATGCTATTGTTGATGTTGTTTTGGTCTCCATTTCCATGTTGTTGGAGGGGGTTGATTTGGTTGTGTTAGATTGGCTTTGATATCCAATGAGAAGTGACTGATTGGGCATGGGAAGCTTTGTGTTCTTTGGAATGAGCTAGTATTGTTTTTGAAAAAGTGAGTCCAATTAGCGGGGGTTAAATTTGAGTGCAACTACTTTTGGAAATTTAGATTTTTGTTGGATTTGGCTGAATCATGGACCTTTTGACCCAAACCTTTCTGATTGTCTTGGTTGAACGCGACAGTGTAGGTTTAAGTTTTTCTAAAAGAGGCTAAATTTCCCAAAAGTGATATGCTTGCACCAATAAAGTGGTGAAGGATTTGTCATGGAATTTGAGTTGTAAGGTGTCATCCTACCAATTTGGGGTGTTTCTTTGTACATGCACATCTAGGGTACTCCAAGAATTGTCGCTTCATTAAGATTGGTATGAGCGGTTACATTAATTGATGGGGAAGTTGTGACCGTCAACTAATAAATCGGCTTCTCCGAAGCTGAGCATTGTCCCATGATTGATTGCCTTGAGCTCAATGTATTTTGGTGTTAGAGGTTACATGGCCATTATCAAGAATGTTGAGTATTTGATGACATTGGTTCGTGGTTCGGTGTCCACTAGTACACGTTAGGTGGAACCATCACGAAGTTGAAGGATAATTCATACAACCATACCACCAAGCCATGTAGGTTCCTTTTGAGGTGATGTGATTGGAGGATGATTAGGACCCTTGCATTCTTTCCTAGTTTCCCTATGGTTGGCTTATTCTTTCCGCTTCAATATCTTGAGGTTGGCTTCCTCCTTGGCATGTGCTTGAATAACATGGGCTTGGTTCTTCTACTCAGTTGTTGCTGCATGAATTGTTTCTAACTCCTCTTGTGTCAATGGGAGAAGATAATTTTTTAACATGCATCCACTTATACAATTAGGCATCTCCTCACCTACCACTGTTGCAAGTTTGATGGCACCACTTTGCGATGTGTCGTGGATCACAAAAGGCCCCATCCCACGCGTTTTGAGTTTTCTGAAGTGTTTCTTGAGGGTATACACCAATACGTAGTCCCCTTTCTAAAACTCCTTGCTTATTATATGCTCGTCATGGAAAGAACTCATTTGTCTCTTCTAATCATATATCCCTGCTACCGCCTTCAATCATGCTTTGTCTAGTTGTTCAAAGATGTCTAGTCTTTTAGAGAGTTTGTGTCCCATCCAACCTAGCTTTGCTGCAACTGGAAGTGTGGGAATTAGGAATTCCATGGGAAAATAATTTTTTTTCCAAACACAAGATTAAATGGAGCGGTTCCAATGGAAGTTTTAAATGCTACCCTATAAGCCCATTACGCTGAGTGTAGCTTAAGGTCCCAATCAGTTCTTGAGTCACTCACTATTTGTGTTAGCACCGTGAAAAAGATTTTATTGGTACTCTCTACTTTCTCAAAATCTTGGCGGTGATAGGGGGCCGATTTACAATGAACCACCATGAATTCATTGAGTAAACTTTCAATGAGAGTATTCACAAAGTGGGTTCCTCGATCACTCACAATCTCAATAATTTGGCCGTATCTAGTAAAGATATTCTCAAATAAGAACTTTGATGTAGTCCTTGCATCATTTTATTTTTTTTGCCTTTGCTTCCACCCATTTGGTCAAATAATCTGTTGCTACTATAATATATTGAGCATGTGTGCGGTATGCAGGAGGTATGATGGGGCCTACAAAATCTATGATGCACTTGGAAAAAGATCAAACTCCTATTAGCAATTGTAAGGGCATTTCATCTCTTTGCAGAGGTGCCTTAGTGCATTGGCATTCATCACACCACTTTACAAATGTTTTTGCATCTATAAACATGGTTGGCCACCATATTTCTACAAGAAAGCAGTCATTCAAAAAATGTCCACCTGACTGGCCTGCATGTTCTTATTCTAATATGGAGAAATATTTTTTGTCAGTAGCACACAATCTCAATCAGTTTTCTTTTCCCCGTCGGTATAGTTTATTTGAGATGCAGGCATTGTGTTTGGCTTCTTGTACAATAGTTCTCATCTATGCCTTACTCAATCCCTCCATGAATGTCTTGGTTTTTAAGTACTCTATTTGGCTGCTTTAATCACTCTAAAGAGTGTGGCGTGTTCCACTAGTGGTTGTCTCTTATACATGCTTCACATGATTTTATGTATTCATGGATCCGCTCTCCCATGTTTAGCCAGTAGACACCAAATCTCATCAGTCTTTGGAATGTTTACATTTTCCCATTATGAAATCTCGTGTGTTCTATATGGACAAGTCTCAGGTAGTATTCGTGTTCATTCGGCTCTACACATAGTCTCAAGATATCTTCAATACCTTTCTTGTATATACGGCAAGCTGAGCGCTAGAGATTTCTGGTCTAATTAATGATTGAATTTTGTCTTTCTACTTGTTATGATCCTATGGTGAGTAGATAATTGACCTCTTCACTCTACCTTAGAAGTATTTCAACATTGAACATATAAGAATTTGGAAGGTCATCATCAATACCTTTGGGTGATTCTCCATGGAACGATCTCAAAAGATGGTTTGCTCTTTGGTGCATTGTACCTTTCTTGAAAACCACGGTGAAATCAAACTCAAGCATAATGATAAACCATCAAACAATCCTTCCCGTATTGCAAGGTTATTTTACCACGTATAATAGTACTTGGTGGTCGACAAAGAAAACAAACTTGTTTGCAAGTAGGTAATGTCTAAACTTTTTGATGGCATATATTATCCCTAGGCCTTCTCTTTTTGTAGTGGTATAGTTCTTCTCTGCACTTTTTAGCTTCCTACTAGAGTAACAAATGGGAAAATCCATGTTTTTCTCTCCAAGTTGAGCTAATATGCATCCTATGGAATAGGCTGATGCATCCACATGGACATGGAAGATCTTGTTCCATTTAGGGGCTTGAAAAATTGGAACAAAGATTAATCCTTGCTTCAATTTTTGAAAAGCCTTCTCACATTCGTTCGTCCACTCGAACTTGGTGATAAGAGTATAAAGAGGCTTAGCTATAACCGCATACATGAATATGAAACTCCTATAATACCAAGAGTGGCCCATAAAGGCTCGTGTCTCCTTTACTTTGGTTGGTCTTGGAAGTGCAAAAATCACCTGTATTTTCTCTTGATCAATGGAAATCCCATTTTTGGACACAATGTGTCCCAAGATTTTACCTTATCGTACCATGAAGACACATTTCTCAAGGTTTCAGCAAATACAATAAGATCGGTACTTCTCAAAGACTTTAATCTCCAAGTATGTTATGTGCTCACTTCTCAATTGAGAATGCATGCACAGATCATCCATGTTTATTTTCAAAAATTGTCTGAGATACTCCATGAATGCATGAAACATTAGTCTTTGAAAGGTGGCAAGTGCAATGGTCAAGCCAAAAGGCATCACCCTATATGCAAATATGCCCCATTCTATTACAAAATCCGTCTTATGTTGATCCTTTGGTTTTATGGTCAACTGGTTGTAGCTTGAGAACCCATCTAGAAAACTATAAGCTTCTTTCCATGAAACTCTCTTGATCACATGATCTGTTATTGGTAGGGGATAGTTGTTTACCTGTTTGAGATTTACACAGATTCGTAATTTTCCATTTTTCTTGGGCACTGCCACAATTGGAGACACCCAATTGGTGTGTTCAATCTTATACTAGATAAACTCCACGTCCTTGAGTTTTTCTATCTCTTCCTTAATCTTTCTAGCAAATGTCTCATTGTATGTGTAGGGACATTGTCTACAAGGTTTGGTGTCACTCTTAAGGGGTATCGTGTGTTGACAAATTTCTGGATCTATTCTTTTAAGATCCTTGTATGGCCATGCAAACACGTCTCTATATTGTCAGAGCATCGCTATCAACAGATGCTCTTCTTATTCCGTGAGGTCCTTGTGGCAATGTATGTCGGGTTTGGTTCCTCTCCTAGTTTGGCTAGGTCTATAGACTTGGTTTTTTCTAGCCCATCATATGAGGTTCCATGTTCGTTGGGGTTTTGTTTTGGCTTTTGAACTACAATTTTTCTATCTTTGATAATGTCTCTTTTGTAGTGGGAAGGTGCATTAAGCCTATTATTGTTGGATCCTTCTTCAGTCTCCAACTCTGTTGTCCACACTTCTTTGAAATTCGTTTCAATTATTTGTATCCTTTCTTGCGCTTTATTTTTGACAATTTCGTTGATTTTTTGGAGGCGTTCTCAAGTTTTGTTTTTGGTTTGCTACTCCTTTTTGGATTTCCTCTCTCTGTTGAGATAGGTTTCATGAACTTTCTTGAGATCTTGTCCTTAAGGCAATCAATTGCTTCAACCAGCCTTAAATACTATCTTTTGTGTTTTAAGATGTCTCCGTTGTCATTGTGGTTTTTGGTTGGGAAAATCATAAAAAACAGCTTGTTGATCCTTGAGTTCGATGTCCTTATCAAAGCTACTAGAGCACTCATCCTCCATGTCTTCCTCCAAAGGACTATCTTGGGAGTCTTGGAATACGTTCTCATTGTTTTTGCTAAGGTCTCTTATAGAGCTCTTATCCATTATGCGTCTGCACTCTATAACTCCCTCCACGTCAGGTTCTTCTAATCTCGATTTTGAATTCAAGATAACAATCATCATCTAGAATGGAATTATACAATATCCTTCCTAATCGTAGAATTTGGTTAGTGTCATCTCATTCACACACACATCAAGGGTCACCAATATTTGTTGTCATCCATTAAATGGTTCAAACATCTCTTTTGAAAAAGGCTCTAGTACATATGCTTCATCCCTTATTGGTCGATCAAGAATGCAATCTTCTTTTCTCAGACTTTCATAATCTGCATCCAAATAAGCGTGTTGCTTTCCATCCATGTAGGTATCTCCCCTTCTTGTTGAGTTGTGGAGTTTAACTCATCCCTAGAAGTTCGCTTGACAATTCTATAACTATGATCTTTGACATTGATCTTCGTAGTGACCTCCTTGTATCTTAAGTAGATATAGTCATAGACCCAGTCATGTACCATTTTGAGCTAACACATGAATGGTGTGCCCAATATGATATTGAAATTGCTTCTTTTGTCAAAATTCATCATAGCAAAGGTGTGTTCATATGAAATTCCACAAGAGGATACAATGATTTGTTCTAATATGCTGATCGGTCTCTCCATGTATCCATCCGCTAGTTGAAATTTCCTTCAGGTTTTCCTTAGAGCAGGCTTTTTCCATTTTCCCCACATCCCCTTGGTTTCTATGGCAATTCTAGTCGCACTATCTAATATCGAAACCATCTTTATTCCTTTGCATTTCACGGATAAGGTAGTGTTTCCTTCCTATCCCTCGTACTAGTCTCCTACTTTAATTACTAGCACATGTTCTCCTTTAGCCTATTCTGGTGTTTGATTGTTCGATGTTTTTGAAGGAATGACCTGTTGTGGAACCATCATCCCTATTTTTTCAAAACAAAAATCACTTTTTCCCAAAGATGAGGTCTAATCTGCAGTAACTGGGATAGAGTTAACATACAATGGATAGGATACGACATCAATTCATGAAGAGTCTTCGTGTCCATCATCTTAGGATTATATTTCCATTGATATGGTACTTTCCTAATGAAGGAAGGTAAAGTTTTTAAAGTCTGAGGTTAATTATCTTATGATATCTCTATCCCTGCATCACCGTATAGTGATCAGATATCTTTGGGGTAGAACTCATGGTCTAGATTGATCTTAGTGATAGGGGATGACTCAAGGGTTTCACTTCCATCCTTTTGTTTTTTGATACCCTCCCACAGATCATGTGGCCATGGGTCTTGTACTTCCAGAATTGGCATCACTGCTCGTGAGCCCACCCTATTTGTGGTATTGGCTACTTTCCTTGTATCTAAAGATGCCTCAACTTCTTGCTCTTTTCTGTCTTTGTTTTCAAATCCTCGGCTCTCCATCTCTTGGATTATTTTGTGGATTAACACCTCAACTTTTGGAGCATCCGTGACATGTGGTTCCATAAGAGCTTGGGCCGCCTGGATGAGCTCCTTGCACATCTTCCACCTCTCTTTCTCATACCCTAGATGAGGATACATTAACCAACTATGCTCTTGGGTTTGATTGGGCTTTAGCCTAGCTTCATAAGCCTTCAAAATTACTTCTAAAGGCTCGAAGACTTTGTCCACTAAGATCGAACCCCCCGATGGTATTTTTGATGGTTTTGCTACAAAAAGCTTTTTCTTATTGTCTCATTCCAATCTCAATTGTTCTTTGGTTTGTTGCAATATGATTTCTAATGCCGATTTTTCTTTTATCCTTTTGGATTGTATCTTGTCCCTTTTGGCTTTCCAAGATGATATAGGGGGTCCTAACCGACAAACTCTCCATTTTAATTTGACTGGGTGGGGTGTTTTTGTCTCTCGTAGGCATATTCCTTGCGGCTTCCTGGGCTTGTTCTCTAGCTATCACGTTTATTAGAATTGTTGTTTTCCATTTTTTATCCACTTGATCTTGATACAACTCCAATTTTGTTTATGGTAGGTTTCCCCTTGTTATCATGATTTTTTGGACAGTGTGGAATGAGATGGTCATTTGTACATCCCTCACAATACCCAAAGATTTTGATGTTCTCTCCTTTGTTTGGAAAACTTCATGCCCAACGATTACCTCCACATTCATAGCATGGTCCCATTGGTGATGGGGAAGCTTGTGGAGCCCCCATATTCTGGCGTGCTCTAGGAGGGTATCCCCTAGGTCTGTAGTTCTGATCTACCATGAACATGAGCATATTTTCAACAATCATGTAATGGTTTTTTGTTGGTTGTGTTATGTACAATGGTTTTGTCATCCCCTCAGAATATATCCATGGATTTTTCCTTTAGGAGCATAAGTTCTACCGTGTAACCCTTTCTCATAGGTGTTGTATGAATCTTTGAACTATGAAACTATCGGCATCATCCTTTGATCCGTAGGTGCCTCTACAGGTTGTGAAATTCTCACCATGGCTCTGTTTTCTTGGGGTAAAGGAGATTGTTGTCCCAACATAGGTTGAGGTTTTTCTCCCCCTTGGACTGTATTGTTTTGTTCTACTTGGTATCTTAGAGGTGGTGGAAAATGTTGCACTCCAGGTGGCCCATATGGCCTTTCCCTAGCATAGTTTTTGTTGTAGAAACATTTGTGGGTGTCAAGGCTAGGGACTTGCTACGCGCCGTGTGCGAGCCACAAAGGCTCCTAGCACACAGTCATACAACAGACAAGCTCACAAGGAAGAATGGTGTGTCACTCACCTTCCTGCGTAGTTGCGAATGAAGGATTCCCGCGCCGCGAAGAAGAGGGAGACGCCGCTACGCCGCGCTCAACCGCCTTGCCGCCGTCATGCCGCCGCAACGCTCGATCACACACACACTCTCACACTCTCTCTTACACGTACACACACACACACACACACACAAGGAGATGGTGAAGGAGAAGGTGGAGATGGAGCAAGAGTGGCTTCTTTTGCACAATGAGAGAATGAGTAAAAATTAGGTTTAGTGGCTTTTATATGAGCTTACCCCATTCACACTTGGGCGCCCATACTTAGCCAACTAACTCCTTGAATATTCCAGTTAGAGTGCGCCTGTCATCGGCGATCACCCTTACCCTATTCCTATTGGTCCGACAAGCCCGGTACGTGACTCTAAACAATACAACGTTTATAGATCATAGGGTGTCCGTGTGCCGTGAGGGTTAACATGCCCCCCTTCCTGATGTAGATTCCGTCCTCGGAAGCTATCCAGTTGAAGCTCGTTCGTCGAGATGGAAGAGTCGACATGGATGTGCGTAGCCTTCTTCAATCACTGCAAAATCAAACAACATTGCCACAGTAATTGCATTCTCATATACAATTAAAAATCATATGCAATTTTAGACAGACAAATTGATTGGTAACAGAATTTTAGACAATTTGTCAGCAATAAACATTAAATTGCAATATAATCAAATGCATACACAGATGTAAAGGTAAAAAATTAAACAAGTCCGGGGTCACTAATTTAACGTTCAAAAGGCACTAGAGCTCGACTATTAATACCATGGGTAACTTCTCATTTTTTTTCTGGTCAATTAAGTTGTTTAATCGCGAGAGCCAAGTATTTGATGTTCGAGGGCTAACTAGAGGCTATACCTAGAAGACCTTGTAGTTAAGCTACAATAAAAGGAATTTCTCATGAAATCATCGCCTGACTGATTACCTTTTCTTTGACCCCCCAAAGTCTTTTCACATTGATTCAATTTTGATGTGTGTGCTTATTTTGTATGCCTTGGGTTTTTTGCTTTTCAAGGAAAAGCGCCCACACTGGGAACCTCTAGGGCTCTAGTACCATAGGCGATACATGTGAGTGAAGTACCAATTTAAGCAGGGATTTCTCTTCCAGCTTAAAATTTTACATTGTGGCACTTTGATTTTTTGTTTTTTCATTTTCAGCATTTTAATTTTGTAACTTTGGGGGGTCATATAACATTGTTACCCTCCCCAGGCTCATCACATTAGTAAACTCCCTTTATAATACTTAAGCTAAAGGTCAATAGGGTTAAGCCCACTAGAAAGACCTAGTACATTTCACACAATGCTGCCTAAATCGGATTAAGAACCTAAGTAACCATTGCTTATTAGGAAGGCATTCCCCATGGTATTAAGAGAAGATTTCTAATACCTAGCTTGGTCAAACTAGCTTAGTTGGACTGCTTGATTTTTAAACCTAGACAAGTGATTATGGCAAAACATTACATTGAATTTAATGTCTGATACTAAGCAAATGCGCTGAATATTATGTTACCAATCACAATCAAAGCAGACAAACATGGATGCAAAAAGATAAGGGCAATGCTAATGGACATAAAACACCTGTTTGTGTTGATGGTCGCGCTTGATTTGAAGTGTGAACGAGAGAAAGGTTCCATGAAAGTCCAAATCCTATCAATAGCAACACGCTCCTGTACACACTAGGAAACAAAAGGAATACCTCCAGGAGGCACATTAGTGGGAAAAGGTACCAACACTTATTGAACACAACAAAAAAAATAAGGAACCCTAACCTAATTATTTGCACTCCCCCTAAAGAGTCAAGGGAATAGGATATTGTAGAGGTTGGGGGGAAACCCTAAGGCTAAACCCCTATCCTCGTCGTCGAGATAAACAAAGTCATCATCCATGAGACCATATGTGCCATCCGTGTAGTCATGTAAATTTTTTCTTCATCATAGGTGCCCATGTTTACTAAGAGGTCACTAGACGCCTGTAGTCATCTTG